>NC_091955.1:85376073-85628573 GCF_031021105.1 Erythrolamprus reginae | reverse complement strand
ATATAGTTCATAAAATCATCTACCACAGTGTTCTACCTGTCAATGAATATTTCAGCTTCAACCGCAACAATACACGACCACACAATAGATTCAAACTCAATGTAAACTGCTCCAAACTCGACTGCAGAAAATACCACTTCAGCAACAGGAGTGATCAATGCCTGGAATGCACTACTAATTTCTTCCTCAAATCCAAAAACTTTAACCTTAGACTGTCTACAGTCAACCTCACCCCATTCCTAAGAGGTCTTAAGGGGCGTGCATAAGCGCACCATTGTGCCTACCATCCCTGTCTTACCTCCCTATTATCCAAATTTACCTGTACCTGTTTTGCTTTTGTTTATGTTCATACCAATACCTGCTATCTTGTACACATTTTATTTATTATTAGAGTTGAAAGGGACCTTATAGGTCATCAAGTTCAACCCCCTGCCTGAGTAGGAAATCCTACATCACCCCAGCCAAATGGCAGTCCAATCTCCTCTTGAAAGTGTCCAAAGTTGGGGAGTCCACAACCTCCACTGGCAGGCCGTTCCACTGGTTGATCACTCTCACTGTCAGGAAATTCTTTCTTATCTCCAGGTTGAATCTTTCCTTGGTCAGTTTCCAACCGTTGTTCCTCATCCGGCCCTCTGGTGCCCTGGAAAACAGTGTGTCCCCCTCCTCTCTGTGGAAACCCCTCAAGTACCTGTATACAGCTATCATGTCCCCCCTAGCTCTTCTTTTTACTAGACTATCCATGCCCAGTTCCAGCAACCTTTCCTTGTATGACCTGGTCTCTAGTACCTTTATCATTTTAGTTGCTCTTTTCTGCACCCTCTCTAGAGTCTCTATATCTTTTTTGAAGTGTGGTGACCAGAACTGGATGCAATACTCCAGGTGCGGTCTGACCAGGGCCTTATAGAGTGGTATTATTACCTCTCTGGTCCGGAGTGTATCCCCCTGTTCATGCAGCTAAGGATTGTGTTGCCTTTTTTAGCCGCTGCTGCACATTGCTGGACCATGTTTAGCTGGTTATCCACTAAGACTCCAAGATCCCTTTCACAGTCACTCATGGTGAGTGCGGTTTCGCCCAATTTGTATGCATGTTTTGGGTTTTTTATTTTGACAAATAAATAAAATAAATAAATATTATTACCGTATTTGTAAACAGCGCTGCTAAGGGCAGCCAAAAGATGCATTACAATCAACAGCCTTGAAAATGTCCAAAGATATTTCACCAGAAGAGCCCTTCACTCCTCCACTCGAAACAGAATGTCCTACCAAAATAGACTTACAATCCTGGGCCTAGAAAGCCTAGAACTACGGCGCCTAAAACATGATTTGAGTATTGCCCACAAGATCATATCCTGCAATGTCCTACCATTCAATGACTACTTCAGCTTCAACCGCAACAACACAAGAGCACGCAACAAATTCAAACTCAATACGGACCGCGCCAAACTTGACTGTAAAAAATATGATTTCAACAATCGAGTTATCGAAGCATGGAACTCATTACCGGACTCAATTGTGTCAACCCCTAACCCCCAACACTTCTCCCTTAGACTCTCCACGATTGACCCCTCCAGATTCCTAAGAGGCCAGTAAGGGGCGTACATAAGTGCACTGGTGTGCCTTTCGTCCCCTGTCCAATTGTCTTTCCTTTCTTTCACCTATCTTATATATTCTCTTCCTTTCATATATCCTCTCCTCTAAGCCCACTTTCACCCTCTTTTATATTATCACATCTCTATTTTCTTCCTATGTATTTGTGTATTGGACGAATGAATAAATAAATAAAATAAATAAATGTTTGCAGAAACATTTAAATAGACTGTGTTGTAATTAATCTCAAAGATAAGCCAAGTCGAGAATTATCCTCCAAATTTGGATCTGGGGATGCAGCAAGTTTTGTGCATAGTTTGTTTTGGCTTCTCAACTCCCCTACCCAGAAAGATTCTTGGATTGTTGCCTTTTGGAGCTGCTCTTGACCATCTGACTATCAAACATGCCGAGGCAAGCCTTGATGCTAATTGGAGTGGTGTGCAGAGCATAGCATTCCATAAAACTTGTTCGAGTCTGCAGGGGAGATTAATCTCGTGAAGGACATCAGCTAAAGCAGTGGCCAACGCAAATCGGAAATAGCAAAACACAACTGTGTGCAATTCCCTGACTGAATTGATCCAGATCCAGATGGCGAGGAGCCTCACCGATATCAATCTAAATCAATTTAATGAGACAAATCTCATTGATATCAGAAGGAAAGCTCAGGAAATCTGAATTCGGTTCAGCGGCTTATCCTGCTTTGGGCATTGCTGTTTTTGTAAAAAGAGCATTTCTGGAGTTCACCAGACTATTTTTTAAAAAATATGTATTTATTAATTTTTCCTTTTTTTTAAAGTACATAGTCATATTTACAGATGAATCTACATCGTATATACATTCCTATCGACATTGTCTTCTAATTACTTTTAGATTTCTTGATGTTTTATTTCAATGCTTCTTTTAAATTTCTTTTTTTTTGTCCATTGGTACCATTTTGTCCAGGTTTCATAATAGTCCGATTCTTTTCGATTATTAAGTTCCATTGTCAATCTGTCCATCTCTGCACAGTCGTATATTTTCTTGATGATCTCATTGTCTTCATGTATTTGCGGATTTTTCCAGTTCTGTGCAAATACAATCCTTGCAGCTGTTGTAATATGCAAGCTTAAATATTTTACATTTTTAGAATACAGTGATCCCTCGATCATCGCGAGGGTTCTGTTCCAGGACCCCTCGCGAAGATCGATTTTTCGCGAAGTAGCGGTGCGGAAGTAAAAACACCATCTGCGCGTGCGCAGATGGTGTTTTTGCTTCCACTGCCGGCCGCCCTTCGCCCGCCCACCCCGTTGCTCGCGCCTGGGGTGGCGCGTTGCTGGGGAAAGCGCGCGCGCTTGGGGACTCCCTAGGTCCGCTCCCCAGCTGGGGAGCGGACCTAGGGAGTCCCCAAGCGCGCGCGCTTTCCCCAGCAACGCGCGCGGGGTGGGGACTCCCTCCCCAGCTGGGGAGCGGACCTAGGGAGTCCCCAAGCGCGCGCGCATTCCGCAGCAACGCGCGCGGGGTGGGGACTCCCTCCCCAGCTGGGGAGCGGACCTAGGGAGTCCCCAAGCGCGCGCGCATTCCCCAGCAACGCGCGCGCGGTGGGGACTCCCTCCCCAGCTGGGGAGCGGACCTAGGGAGTCCCCAAGCGCGCGCGCTTTCCCCAGCAACGCGCGCGCGGTGGGGACTCCCTCCCCAGCTGGGGAGCGGACCTAGGGAGTCCCCAAGCGCGCGCGCTTTCCCCAGCAACGCGCGCGCGGTGGGGACTCCCTCCCCAGCTGGGGAGCGGACCTAGGGAGTCCCCAAGCGCGCGCGCTTTCCCCAGCAACGCGCGCGCGCTGGGAAGCAGAGTTAGGGTGTCCCCAGGCTCGCGCGCACCGCCCGCCCGCCCACGCTGTTGCTGGCTCCGCTTCCCAGCTGGGAGGCGGAGGTGGGGTTTCCCGCGCGCGTGCCGCCCGCCCGCCCACGCCGTTGCTCGCGCCGATGCTGTCTTACCAGGGCAAGAGGGGGAAGACCCAGGGAAGCCTCTGCCCGGCGGGGAAACTCCACCATCTACGCATGCGTGGAAGGGCACGCATGCGCAGATGGTGGAGTTTACTTCCGGGTTGAAAACTCGCGATATGGCGTTTCGCGAAACTCGAGATCGCGAAACTCGAGGGATCACTGTAGTTACCTCTCATAATACCCAATAGAAAAAATTCTGGCATATATTCTATTTTTGTATTTGTTATTTGACACAACCAATTATTTATTTTTTCCCAATATTTTCTTGTCTCTGGACATAACCACCATAGGTGAAAGAAGGTGCCTTGAGTGTTTTTACATTTCCAACACGTTGGGCTGTAATTTTTGTGCATTTTAGCTAGGACCAGACTATTTTTTTTAAAGTCTAGAGCAGACTCAGTCTGGTACCACTAACTTCTATATTATCCACCGGGATGATTCAAACCAGAGCTGGGTTCCTCCCGATTCAGACCAATTCTATAGAACCGGTAGTAACCTGGTGGACTGGTAACTGGAACTGGCAGCAATCTTGGCCTTTCATATCCCCGATATCAGTTCTCTTGGTGGCATCATAGGTGCCGCCATCATGTTTTTTTATTATTATTATTTATTGTTAGAGTTGGAAGGGACCATGCGGGTCATCAAGTCCAACCCCCTGCCTAAGCAGGAACCCTATAGCATCGCAGCCAAATGGCAGTCCAATTTCCTCTTAAAAATGTCCAGAGTATTGGAGTTCACAACATCCACTGGTAGGTTGTTCCACTGGTTGATCGTTCTGACCGTCAGGAAGTTCTTCCTTATTTCCAGGTTGAATCTCTCCTTGGTCAGCTTCCAGCCGTTGTTCCTTGTCCGGCCCTCTGGTGCCCTGGAGAATAAAGTGATCTCCTCCTCTCTGTGGAACCCCCTCGTATACCTGTAGACTGCTATCATGTCCGCTCTGGCCCTCCTTTTCTCTAGGCTATCCATGCCCAGTTCCCACAGTCTCTCTTCGTAAGTCTTGGTTTCTAGACCCCTGATCATTTTGGTTGCTCTTTTCTGTACCTTCTCCAGAGTTTCAATCTCTTTTTTGAAGTGTGGTGACCAGAACTGAACACAGTACTCTATGTGTGGTCTGACCAGGGCGTAGTAGAGTGGTATTAAGACTTTCCTGGTCTTGGAGTGTATTCCCCTGTTGATGCAGCTTAGGATTGTATTGGCTTTTTTGGCTGCTGCTGCACATTGTTGGCTCATGTTTAGTTGATTATCCACCAAGACTCCGAGATCTCTTTCGCCGTCACTACTGCTGAGAGGGGTTTCTCCCAGGCTGTTTTTTGCTTCTGCGCATTAAGTACTGCGCATGTGTGCAAAGCACCAGCACGGCGCATCCCTGAGCAAACCAGTAGTAAAGCAATCCAGATCCTACTCCTGATTTAACCATGTAACATCTCTAGAAAAAACCAGCATGACAGTTGCTCTAGGACAGTGATGGCGAACCTATGGCACAGGTGCCACAGGTGGTATGCAGAGCCATATCTGTTGGCAGGCAAGCTGTTGCCCTAGCTCAGCTCCAACGTGCATGTGTGTGCTGGCCAGCTGATTTTTGCCTCACATAGAGGCTCTGGGAGAGCATATTTACATGACTGAAATGAAATCATTTCTTGTAGCATGAGAATGGTTTAGTCGGTCTATCTTTTCCGACTTTCAGATCCCTTTCACATGGAAAAAAGACTGGGAGAAATTCAAAATCTATTCCTCACCGCAGTAGCTACGGTATTTCAGAAACAAGCCTAGATCTGCCAAGCAAAGATTCCTGGGTTTGTTCCAAATTCCTGGGGGAAATTATGGTAGCAACCTGAATTGGAGAGAGGATGAGAGATTTCCCCCTTTCCATTCTAATATCGATATGAATTTTTCTTTTTTAACATGCACATTTAAATAACACGCTTCCTTATGAGATTAAAGATGCCTAGATGTTTTTAGCAATCTACAGGGTCATTTAAATATCTCAGGGACCGCCTTCTGCTGCACGAATCCCAGCGACCAGTTAGGTTCCACAGAGTGGGTCTTCTCCAGGTCCCGTCAACTAAACAATGCTGCTTGGCGGTACCCAGGGAAAGAGCCTTCTCTGTGGCGGCTCCGGTGCTCTGGAACCAACTCCCCCCCAGAGATTAGAATTGCCCCCACCCTCCTTGCCTTCCGTAAAATGCTTAAAACCCACCTCTGCCACCAGGCATGGGGGAATTGAGATACCCTTTCCCCCTAGGCCTTTACAATTTTATGCATGGTATGTCTGTATGTATGTTTGGTTTTTATTATAATGGGTTTTTAATTGTTTTTAGTATTGGATTATTGTTATATGCTGTCTTATTATTGCTGTTAGCCGCCCCGAGTCTCCGGAGAGGGGTGGCATACAAATCCAATAAATAAATATGCTTGATTAATGCAGTGTTGACTGTCTAAAATGCGGGGAGTTAATAAGCAGTTAATTGTTTACACAGTTGGCTGCCAGCTTTATTTATCATCCCCAAAAAGGTTATTTTAGATATTTAATGCTTCCATGGAAATTCCAAATTAGGGATCTGAATTTAAGTTTTAATTCGTGTTGTGAGCATCGCAGCAGGAGGATTAGGCTAAAAGCGCTTATCTTCTTATAAACAGAAGTGCATTAAAAGGGAGGGAGGGGAACACTGCAAGCGAGCAAGAAAATGCTGTTCGTGTACCATGTCTAGCCAAACTGGAAGCAGGAAATACCACAAGTATCATGTCATGAGAAAGCTTGCTTCAGGACAAACTTTGCACAGTCCAGCTCTACACACCCAAGGTCTTAAGGCAGCCCAGAAAACAGAACAAATTCTCGGATGTAAAATAAACTCAAAGCAGACCAGGGAAAGATAGATTGACATGAAATTTCATCCTATAAGTCTGGCCGTTTTTCAGATTTTCCAGGATGACTGATTTACAGCTCAGATGTTGCTGGCTGATGACAGTGGGGAACTGTGTAGTAAACCCTGTGCAGTGGTACCTCTACTTAAGAACTTTGTAAGAAAAGTAGAAGCCATTTTTCCCATAGGAATCAATGTAAAAGCAAATAATGTGTGCAAACCCATTAGGAAGGAAATAAAAGCTCAGAATTTGGGTGGGAGGAGGAGGAGGAGGAAGAAGAGGAGGAGGAGGAGGACAGTCGCTGCCGAAGGAAGAAGGTGAGGTTAGGGAAATCAAAAAAATCCAAAACTTTAAGGCCCTACATGGCATTGGACCATGGCGGGCCCCAGGGGAAGAGCCTTCTCTGTGGTGGCCCCGGCCCTCTGGTATCAACTCCCCCCGGAGATTAGAACTGCCCCCACCCTTTCGTAAACTACTCAAGACTCACTTATACCACCAGGCATGGGGGAGTTGAGACACCTTTCCCCCAGGCTCTTTTATATTTTGTTTTATGTTTGGTATGAATGTGTTGTTTGGTTTTTTAAATATGATAGGGTTTTATATGTTTTTTAATATTAGATTTGTTCTACTATAATATTGTTTTTATTATTGTTGTGAGCCGCCCCGAGTCTTCGGAGAGGGGCGGCATACAAATCTAATAAATAATAATAATAATAATAATTATTATTATTATTATTATTATTATTATTATTATTATTATTATTATTTTTGCGTGGGCGGCGGGGAAATCCGGATCTTCGGCTCCTCGCTGCTGCGGCGCTGCCGAGCAGATCAGCTGCTGGGCGGCCGAAGGAACCTTCCCTGAGTCTTCCCCGCCGCCCACGCGCCGCTTGAGAGCAAGAGGGGGAGAGATAGAGAAAGAGAGAGAAGGAAAGAAAGAGATGAGAGAGGGAGGAAGAGAGTGTGAGAGAGGAAGAAGCAAGATAGAGAAAGAGAGAGAGAAAGAAAGATGAGAAAGGAAGAGAGTGACGTCATCGGGTGGAAAAATATTTTTAATTAATATTTTTTGAAAAATCGCGATATAGCGTTTCGCGAAGATCGAGATCGCGAAAATTGAGGGATCACTGTATTTTACTATGTGTATATAGATATATAACCAATAAAATAAAATAAAATAAAATAAAATAAAATAAAATAAAATAAAATAAAATAAAATAAAATAAAATAAAATAAAATAAAATAAAATAAAATAAAATAAAATAAAATAAAATAAAATAAAATAAAATAAAATAAAATAAAATAAAATAAAATAAAATAAAATAAAATAAAATAAAATAAAATAAAATAAAATAAAATAAAATAAAATAAAATAAAATAAAATAAAATAAAATAAAATAAAATAAAATAAAATAAAATAAAATAAAATAAAATAAAATAAAATAAAATAAAATAAAATAAAATAAAATAAAATAAAATAAAATAAAATAAAATAAAATAAAATAAAATAAAATAAAATAAAATAAAATAAAATAAAATAAAAGATATGCAGCAAAACATGAGCTCAATCCAAGAAAACCAAAAAGCCTGGGAAAGAAACATCATATTATGTGCTGGAATATAGTTCAGATTCCAAAGGACCAAGAGACAGCAAAGGTTAGATTGTTCGATTGGGAGAAAGAGCATCAAGATAGCTCTTTCCAAAAATTTCCCAGAGGATATGTTTATGATGCAAGTAGGAATCAGCAAGATTTCTAGTTATAGGTCAGGAACAATTAAAAAAAAACCTACTTAGAAATAACCCAAAATTTGTTCTTTGGTTTTTGCTGCTTTACATGTTACCCTGCATTGGCTCTTTCGGTATAAAAGGGAGGGATGGGAAAATATGTCTATTATTGTGGTTCAAAATTCTTCATCTATTGGAATTAGATTACTACAGAAATAACCTTCTAGGTCAGGGGTAGGCAAAGTTGGCTCTTCTATGACATGTGGACTTCAACTCCCAGAATTCCTGAGCTAGCATGACTGGCTCAGGAATTCTGGGAGTTGAAGTCCACAAGTCATAAAAGAGCCAACTTTGCCTATTATTTTATTTATTATTATTTATTAGATTTGTATGCCGCCCCTCTCCGTAGACTCGGGGCGGCTCACAACAGTGATAAAAAACAATACATGGTAATAAATCTAATACTTAAAATCTAAAATAACAGTTTTACATTAAAAAGTCTAAAAAGGAAAAAAAAACCCAACCCAATAGATAAAATACATACACACAGTCATATCATGCACAAAACTACATAGGCAAGGGGGGGATATCTCAGTTCCCCCAAGCCTGATGACAGAGGTGGGTTTTAAGGAGTTTACGAAAGGCAAGGAGGGTGGGGGCAGTCCTAATCACTGGGGGGGAAGTTGATTCCAGAGGGTCGGAGCTGCCACAGAGAAGGCTCTTCCCCTGGGTCCCACCAGACAGCATTGTTTAGTCGACGGGACCCGGAGAAGACCAACTCTGTGGGACCTAACCGGCCGCTGGGATTCGTACGGCAGAAGGCGGTCTCGCAGATATCCTGGTCCGGTGCTATGAAGGGCTTTATAGGTCATAACCAACACTTTGAATTGTGACCGGAAACTGATCGGCAACCAATGCAGACTGCGGAGTGTTGGGGTGACATGTGCATATTTAGGGAAGCCCATGATTGCTCTTGCAGCTGCATTCTGCACGATCTGAAGTTTCCGAACACTTTTCAAAGGTAGCCCCATGTAGAGAGCATTACAATAGTCGAACCTCGAGGTGATAAAGGCATGAGTGACTGTGAGCAGTGACTCCCGGTCCAGATAGGGCCGCAACTGGTGCACCAGGCGAACCTGGGCAAACGCCCCCTCTGTTCTGGGCAATTCCAATAAAATGCTTTCCCCAAGAAATCTGCTTAATGCTAATGTTCTGTTCTTTCTTCTCCAGATTAATTTGTCCCAGGGTTTTGGTGTCTTTTAATTTTCATTATGCTTTAATAGTTTTATCTCCTATTTTATTTCTTTACTTGTTTTAGCCCATTCATATTATATTTCATTTTGCTTTGATGGGTTTTTTTCTTTTCTTTGGCTTTGTATCTGTTCTTCTATAGCACTACGTTGGTTGTGGCTTTTCCATTCTGCACTGTATTACAGCTTTATGTTTGAGTTGCATAATGGTATAAAATTTCTCCTACAGGCATTTTTATAAATGCAGACATTAAACAAATGATCCATTCAAAATTATTATAATTCCCCTAACAGATTGCTTTAGAGTAATGTTGTTTCATGGATGACAAGTAAGATAAATGATTAGAACATTCAAAAGTGGCTAAGCTAACAGTACATTTTTGGTATCTGCAGTATCCTACCTGAAGATGATTACGAATGATGGTTTGATACCCGTAATTTTACTCACCATACAGTAAAACACCATGGCACCAGCTTCTGAGTTTAAGTAGAAATGCAATGCACCACTTTTTGTAAACCAAGGAAGGAGGGAGTCAAAAGAAGAAAGGAGATTTTCGGAAAGCGCATAATTTATATTAAGAAACAGAATAATTGAAATTGGAATTTTTAGATGTTATAAAATAAGAACTTATTTTTTAAAAGAAACAGAATCATTGGGTTAAATTCAGATTACAGAACTAAAGATATCTGGAGGCATCTATAAACCATCAGTTCCATTCAGAAAAGTCACAAAGTGGAGGGGGGAGTTAAGGCAAGAAGGCTTAACTGGAGGGCACTCAGGAACTTCACACAAATCTAGGCCCAATTTCCATGACCCATGTTCTGTTCTCAGGTGTGATCTCAGCCCAGGTAAGCTTAAAACACTTCTCTGATGTTCATCATACACCAAAGAAGCAAGTTAAATGTTCAGCTCACAGAGTACAGTGGTACCTCTACTTACGAACTTAATTCGTTCTGTGACCAGGTTCTTAAGTAGAATAGTTTGTAAGAAGAAGCAATTTTTCCCATAGGAATCAATGTAAAAGCAAATAATGTGTGCGATTGGGGAAACCACAGGGAGGGTGGAGGCCCTGTTTCCTCCCAGGAGATTCCTAGAGAGGCCCCACGGAGGCTTCTCCCTGCCTTTTCCGTTGCTGTTTCCTCCCAGGAGATTCCTAGAGAGGCCCCACGGAGGCTTCTCCCTGCCTTTTCCGGTGCTGTTTCCTCCCAGGAGATTCCTAGAGAGGCCCCACGGAGGCTTCTCACCACCTTTTCTGGCCCTGTTTCCTCCCAGGATATTTCTAGAGGCTCCACAGAGGCTTCTCTCCGCCTTTTCCGGCCCTGTTTCCTCCCAGGATATTTCTAGAGAGGCTCCACAGAGGCTTCTCCCCGCCTTTTCCGGCCCTGTTTCCTCCCAGAGATTCCTAGATAGGCCCTGGAGAGGCTTCTCCCTGTCTTTTCTGGCCCTGTTTCCTCCCAGGAGATTCCTAGAGAGGCCCCAGGGAGGCTTCTCCCCGCCTTTTCCGGTTACAGTTTCGGAGGCTCTGGTTTGTAAGTGGAAAATGGTTCTTGAGAAGAGGCAAAAAAATCTTGAACACCTGGTTCTTATCTAGAAAAGTTTGTAAGTAGAGGCGTTCTTAGGTAGAGGTACCACTGTACAATATAAAACCAGCTGAAATAAGCTTCATCCTACAGCCAGTTTGGGAAAGCTCGTCTGCTTTTGGCCAACATCTTGGCCTTCAAGACGGAGAGAAAATGTGAACTTGAATCCACCCCTAAACTTGACATTGGACCTTTGACTTTTGCTATGGGATCTCATGATGAACACAGGCAATGTGGGGTTGGAGCCTACTTCCTACACGCCCCACTCTACCCACAAAGTGATAGTTACCTCTTCTTTCCTGAAGGCTGGCTGAAGCTTCTTGTCCTGTAGGCTTCCTTTTTTAGCTTCCACTTTATTTTCTTCCCCCTTTTGCAATATTTTTCAAGAGGAAAAACATCAATCCCACCGCAAGCCCTATCAACAGCTTCTACTACTACCGTAGCCTTTACGAAGCTGTGCTCATACAGCCTCGCCTCTGCGGCTGCGCATGCCATTCCCCCTTGGGTGGCACAGTGACTTTCCTTCGCGCATGGGCACCCTCTCCTCGGCTCTGGTGTGCTCGTGTTCTCACATATCTCAGCAGGGTCCCGGCTGTGCTTGCTTGTAATACTTGTGGGTGCTTGTTCAACAACACTCCTGCCACCAAGGCTTCCCAGGTGCTCATCCATGGCTCATGCTGTGCTTCTGGACCTGGTGTAGGCCTTTGGCTACCTTCCTTGTCCAACCATCAGCCACAGAAAGGGAAGAGAAAGAAGCGGTGAAGAATTGAGCATGCACAGATTTCCAAGCGACTAGAAGAGAGCAGCTTAACCAAGCTGTCATGCACTGATCATGCTACGGAGAGGTGAAGCTAGAAGCTTAAATCCAAAAAGGAATGAAACATTGGCAGGAGTTAGTAGCCCGAAGTGGAAGGAGATAACTGAACAAATTCCAGTTTCTCTCTCTCTCTTTTTTTCTTTCTGGTGAAATGCATTACATTTTCTACAAAACACAGGCATAACAGTGGTTGGGTGCAAAATGTTTACTCTACCTGTTTCCTGAGAGAAGCTGCTGTGATTTTCTCCTCTTGGAGTTTCTTCTCTTTTACCTGTTTCTCTTCTATTTTCTTCTCGTCCCCTTTCTTGCCTTTTAGTTGGTCTACCTTTTTCTCCTCAGCCTTTTGCTTGGCTTTTAACCTCTCCTCTTCTAGCTTAGCCTTAGCCTCAGCTTTGGCCCTCTCCTCTGCCTCCCTCTTCTCCTTAGCCCTGTCTCGTTCCTCGGCTGCTTTTTTCTCTTCGGCTGCCTTCCTCTTCTCCCTCTCCTCAGCCTCACGTCTCTCTTTCTCCTGGGCAGCTTTTTTCTTCTCTGCCTCTTCCTTCTCCTTCCTCTTTCTTTCCTCCTCAGCTTTCTGTTGTTCCTCTGCCTTCGCCCTCTCCTTCTCTTCTGCCTCAAGCCTTGCTTTTTCCTCAGCTTCCCTCTTGGCTTTCTCCTCAGCTTCCCTCTTCGCTTTCTCCTCAGCTTCCCTCTTCGCTTTTTCCTCAGCTTCCCTCTTCGCTTTTTCCTCAGCTTCCCTGTTGGATTTCTCCTCAGCTTCCCTCTCCGCTTTCTCCTCAGCTGCTCTTTTCTCTGCTTCCAATCTCTGTTTCTCTTCCTCTGCTTTCCTCTGTTCCTCAGCTTCGGCTCTCTCCCTTTCCCCTCTCTCAAGCCTTTCCCTCTCCTCAATTTGTATCTGGTTCATTTCTGCCTCATTGTCTTCTTCCTTATTTCCTACGACTAATGTGATGCTGATGTCCTCCTTTGAACTGGCAAGGAGATGGGTGCCATTGTCTAATTTCTCCTCCTCTGCATTTACCTCAAGATGCTTTCCCTCCAAGACTTCAGATTCCTCCTCATTGTCTATATTCGCCTTCTCTACAGTTAATTCTACCTGATTCTCCTCTAGGGCTTGTGGCTTTGGTTTCTGGTCCTCCACCTCTTCTTTATATTCCTCATCTTTCTTTCCATCTTCCTCATCCTGCTCCAAGTTGTTCCTCTGGTAGGATTTAGTGATGGTTTCTGTTTCCTCCACCTCATAGCGTCGTTCTTCTTTTCCCGGGATCTCATAATCCTCCACATTATTCACCATTTTTTTGCTTGTGAAAAACACGGTCTCATCGGTAACGGTCGGGTCAAGTTCCTTTTGGCGCTCCAATGCTTCTTGAAGACGCTTTTGACGTCTTTCCTCTCGCCGTGCCATCCTCTCCTGGAACACAGCATCATCATCTCCATCACCTTGAGTAGTCGTAACTGTGGTCACTGTAGTTGTACTTTTGGACTCTCCTTCTGCAATGCTACAAGAGAGGCAGAGCTTTAGTTTTATTGATTTGTCTGTTGCTCTTACTTTTTATGTTATTTATTATTATTATTTATTATTATTTATTAGATTTGTATGCCGCCCCTCTCTGTAGACTCGGGGCGGCTCACAACAGTGATAAGGAACAATATGTATTGGCAAATCTAATAATTTAAAATCTAAAATAGCAATTGTACATTTAAAAAAATCTAAAAACAAGGAACCCCAATATAAAAAACATACATACAGTCATATCATGCACTAAAACTACATAGGCAGGGGGAGATGTCTCAGTTCCCCCACGCTTGACGACAGAGGTAGGTTTTGAGGAGTTTACGAAAGGCAAGGAGGGTGGGGGCAGTTCTAATCTCTGGAGGGAGCTGATTCCAGAGGGTCGGCGCCACCACAGAGAAGGCTCTTCCCCTGGGTCCCGCCAGACGACATTGTTTAGTCGACGGGACCCGGAGAAGGCCAACTCTGTGGGACCTGAAGTGCAATGCGGATTGTTTAAATTGACTTCTGCCCTCCCCATTATATCATCATAGACAGGTTTGAATAAGAGGTAGTGACGAATTAGAATTTGAAGCAGTCTTATTCAGATAGCTGACAGTTGAGTCTAATCATTACACACAAACACACACATTTGCCAAGTTCATCCACACAAACCCTGGTTATTTATTTTGCCTGTCAAAGGTCCTCCAGGGCGTCCTACTGGGTTTTACATTATATGGTTTTTAACGTCCTGCAATTTGAAAATGCCAAAAATCTTTACTCATTTGTGCTTCCAATCAGATCACACACACACACACACACACACACACACACATGTTAGGACTCATTCAAGTCTCTAAGAATAGAACATGAAAAGGGGCTTATTGAAGCAAAACCATCTTCTGTTTTTAAGGCTTTTATTTTTAAATTAAAAAATAAATTAAATCCAAAAATAGAGCTGAATGGAGGATACCTGGTGAAAAAAATGTGATCATAAAATAAGTTCTCTAGAACAGTGTTTCCCAACCTTGGCAACTTGAAGATATCTGGACTTCAACTCCCAGAATTCCCCAGCCAGCATTCACTGGCTGGGGAATTCTGGGAGTTGAAGTCCAAATATCTTCAAGTTGCCAAGGTTGGGAAACACTGCTCTAGAACATATGGAAACCAGACTGCCCTATAGAAATGCACAGACGGATGGATGAGTGTATGGATGGAGGGAGGGATATAGAGATGGAGATAGAGATATATTCTCTCCCAACCAGGAAAGTGAGTCTGTAAAGCTGCACCAAAAACTTCCTTCCACTTTAGAGGATAGATGATATAGAACAGGGGTCTGCAAACTACGGCCCACCAAAGCCATTAATCTGGCCCATGGGGAACCATGAGGCTGCCCCACCACATTGTCCTGCCTACCTGCCAGCACCCATGCGCTTTCTGGAAGATGGGGAGGCCAAAAACAGGATGCGTGGGGGCCTTTGGAAAACAAGAACAGGCCTACAGAGAGGGGAGGGAAGGACACACACATACACACACACAGAAGTCCCTTATACACATCCCAAGGCAGCCACATTCCTTCACTAATCTGTTTCCATCCCCAGGAGCATAACCAGGGGTAGCAGGCAGGAGGGGGTGAAACACAGTTCCACCGGCAGAAATGAAGATGCATGCGCAGCTCCAGCTGATCAGCGGCTGTCACTTCCTGGATTACTCGGTTCGGCTCTCATTTTTCCCCCTGCTGCTGCTGCATCTGCGCTCGTTGCTTTTTTCCTCTTTCCTCCTTCCTGGCCTTGGACAAGCTTCCTTCTCTCCTGCTCAGCTCCCCTCCAGCCTCACACAGCAACCTCCCGCCTGAGGTGCAAGCAGAAGGGGTGGGTAGAAGCGGCACTGGCAGCATTTATGCTTCTGGCGGAACCCGTTCGCCTAGCTACCCAGCCTGAGGCAGGGGGACTGACCCAGGAAGGAGAGTGCAGGAAACGTGAAGCAAATTGTCACCCCAGAGAGCAACACTGGTAAGGGTGTAAGTCGAGGACTTAACAGCTCACTTGAACGATGATGATTGTTCAAGCCACTCCCACCTGGTCACATGGCTGGCAAGCCACTCCTACCCAGTCACATGACCATTAAACCACACCCACAAAATAAGTCACACCCACAGTGTGGCAGTAAAAAATTTGGCTGCCCATTACTGAGCATAACAAATTAAAGTTTAATTTGTGTGTACTGTTTGGACTGCTAAATTGGCCATGCCCCCCAGTCACATGATCACCTAGCCATGCCGCCCTCCCCCTAACAATCTGAGGATCCATGAATTTGCCCTCTGTTTAAAAAGTTTGAGGATTATTTATTTATTTATTTATTTATTTATTGATTGATTGATTGATTGATTGATTGATTGATTGATTGGATTTGTATGCCGCCCCTCTCCGCAGACTCGGGGCAGCTAACAACAATGATAAAAAACAACATGTAACAATCCAATTTAATAAAACAACTAAAAACCCTTATTATAAAAACCAAACATACACACAAACATACCATGCATAACTTGTAATGGCCTAGCGGAAGGAATATCTTAACTCCCCCATGCCTGGCGACAAAGGTGGGTCTTGAGTAATTTGCGAAAGAGAAGGAGGGTGGGGGCCGTTCTAATCTCTGGGGGGAGTTGATTCCAGAGGGCCGGGGCTGCCACAGAGAAGGCTCTTCCCCTGGGGCCCACCAAAAGACATTGTTTGGTCGACGGGACCCGGAGAAGGCCAACTCTGTGGGACCTTATCGGCCGCTGGGATTCGTGCAGTAGCAGGCGGTTCCGGATGTATTCTGGCCCAATGCCATGTAGGGCTTTAAAGGTCATTACCAATACTTTGAATTGTGACCGGAAACTGATCGGCAGACTTCTGATATAGAACAATGTATTGAAGGCTAGGAGCAACTGAACTGTTTGCCTCCTCTTCCCTGATTAAATCCCCTTGCAAAGCAGGCATGACCTAGAATGAAGATCCACCCAAACTATTCACGTAACAGAATCTTACTTATTTTGGGCATTCGTTTCAGGTTTCTCAACTCCTTGGCCTAACTCGTCCTCTTTTTGCCGCAGTCTTTCTTGACGGGCTCGTCTGCGTCGCTCTCGGGCAGCTTCTTCCTCATCATCATCATTTCTTTGATAGGATAATCTGCAAAACACAATTTCAAAAAAAGTAAAACTTCTATTCAGAACACCACTTTCATATCTAAGGGGATTACAAGATAAACAAAAATATATTTTTCCGAAATATTAATGTCATACTATTCGACGCATACTAAGTTTGTTCAGCATCATCAAAATGGAATATCTTTTTGCAAGGTGATTGATTATTTTATTTTATTTATCTATTTAATTGGATTTATATGCCGCCCTTCTCCGAGGACTCGGGGCAGCTTACAACATATAAAAACAATGCAACATCATAATCCAATTAATTTAAAAACAGTTAATGTAAAACCCTCATAATACTGAAATCAGTCATTGCCATTCATACAACAAACATACACTACATTCATTTAGCCAGGGGGCTAGGGTCTAATGGCCCCAGGCCTGGTGGCATAAATGAGTCTTGAGGCTCTTACGGAAGGAGAGGAGGACAGGGGCAGTGCGGATCTCTGGAGGGAGTTGATTCCAGAGGTCCGGGGCCCCCACAGAGAAGGCTCTTCCCCTAGGCGGGATCTGGAGAGAGAAGCCCCTAGCAAGAGGGAAAGATATAATTAAGGTTTGTTTCTGCTGGCGACTAAGAATTAAAGTTTCAAGCCAAGACTTGAAAGATGATGCTACAAAAAGAATAAAATAGAGTAATGCAAAAGTAAATGTTCCCCTCGCATATATGTGCTAGTCGTTCCTGACTCTAGAGCATAGTGCTCACTTTCGTTTGAAAGCTGAAGAGCCAGCACTGTCCAAAAACATCTCCATGGTCATTTGACCAACATGACTAATCATTAAAGGCACACAGAACGCTGTTACCTTTCCACCAAAGATGGTCCCTGTTTTTCTACTTGCATTTTTTACCTGCTTTCGAACTGCTATTTTGGCAGAAGCTGGCACAAGTAATGGCAGCTCAACCCGTTACGCGGCACTAAGGATTCAACCTTTCGATCAACAAGCTCAGTGTCTCAACCACTGACCCACCACATCTTGTAGAATAGAGTTGTTCAAGTGTGTTAGACACGCAAGGGATTTGTCTCCTTCATGTACCCAAAGTTTCAAGTTCTTCTAATTCCAAAGTGCCTAAATATGTTTTCTGATAACTTCTTGTTGTGTTGGAAACAGAGCTTTAGAATGACTTTCTTGAACCTGGAGTTGTGGTGGGCTTCCATATATCCTGTTTCCCCAAAAATAAGTCACTCCTGAAAGTAAGACCTAGGAGAGGTTTCGTACAATTGCCTAATATAAGGCATCCCCTGACGTACGAGACGTTTTGTTCAGCAGCATTCCCGAACAGAACATATATAACACTGCTGTCCATAAATTGCATCCCAAAACGCTGCATCAATCAGATTTGAAACACATCCAACATGCATCCAACATGGGGCTGCATGTTTGGATGCGTTTTTGCTGCAGCAGGACCGCACCCTACCGTATACCGTAGTTTTAAATACAGTAGGGGGTCTGCTGCGACTTTCGGATCAACAATTGATATGTCAATTCTTAGAACGGATCAGAAAGCACGCATCGGCGACAATGTTCCCTCTAAGCTGCATTTTTCTTCATTGAAAAAAAAATAAAACATCCCCTGAAAATAAGACGTAGCACATCTTTGGGAGCAAAAATTAATATAAGATGCTGTCTTATTTTCGGGGAAACAGGGTATCACACCCAATGCTAGTTGGAAAGAAGCTGCAAGCAAACACTTCTGGAGAACATCAGATTGGCTAAGGTTATCTTAGAAGGAAGAGAAAAATGAAAGCAGACACTTTCTCAGAAACTGAATTTCTGAACTGTGGTTTAATGAGTATCTAAAATATGTAAACTCCAACTGAGCTATTGGGCAAAACTTTGTTTAACACGCCAGAGATAGGACAGAAGCTTTTACTTTCGCATTAAACTGGGCTTTAGGTCACTTTAAACTTTCCATAGCAACAGGGATCATTGCAGCTATGCAGGTTTACAAGGATTTTATCTTAGGAAGCACAAAAGTCAGAGAGACAGAAATATCATGGAACTAAAACAATCAAGAATCACTGAGCAATTCCTAGAGAGATGTCAGTCTACTAAATCATTTTTAAAAATGCCTACATATAACTGGCACAATCATTTGCAAATATAATCCAAAATACAGCCCTAAAACTGAGAATACTTGTAGTAGGATTCTTACTTAATGCCTAAATTCACATAACATACTAAATGCCAAACCTGGGTTAACAGATCCATAATAGAGAATGGCACTTACCATGCTATGCCCAAACCTGAAAGCTACCATATATTGCGTCTGAATAAGATGCCCTGCTTTATACACTCATTGTCTGGCTTCCCGCAGAATGCTAGACTCCAACTGCCCATTTCAGTCCCAATTAACATGTTGTTCACCAGACAAGCTCGACTGTTTATTCCCCCTAATGAGATTGACTGGAGTACGTGATATGCCTAGAAGGATCAGGCAGGCCACGAGAATTGTGGCTGGCATCCACTCTCAAATACCTCCAAGTGCATTTTTAATTTTTAATTTTATTTTTTCTTAGATTTGTATGACGCCCCTCTCTGAAGACTCGGGGCGGCTCACAGCAATAATAAAATAGTGTGACAATATAAACAAATCTAATATTGAAAAAGCATCAAAAACCCCATCATTTAAAAACCACGCAACACATACATTCCATACATGAAACTATAAAAGCCTGGAGGAGATGTCTCAATTCCCCCATGCCTGGCGATATAGGTGGGTCTTAAGTAGTTTGCAAAAGACAAGGAGGGTGGTGGCAGTTCTGATCTCTGGGGGGAGTTGATTCCAGAGGGTGGGGGCCGCCACAGAGAAGGCTCTTCCCCTGGGGCCCGCCAGAGGACATTGTTTAGTTGACGGGACACGGAGAAGGCCAACTCTGTGGGACCTCATCGGCCGCTGGGATTCGTGTGGCAGAAGACAGTTCCGGAGGTATTCTGGTCCGATGCCATTTAGGGCTTTAAAGGTCATTACCAACACTTTGAATTGTGACCGGAAACTGATCGGCAGCCAATGCAAGTCACGGAGCGTTGGAGAGACATGGGTGAACCTAGGGAACCCCACGATAGCTTTCGCGGCCACATTCTGCATTCTACATGATACAGTTCTACAGAGGAATCATTGAGTTTGTCATCTGCACCTCTATAACCGTCTGGTTTGGTGCTGCAACCCAACAAGACCGACACAGACTTCAGAGGAGAATCAGAACTGCAGAAAAAACAATTGCTGCCAACCTGCCTTCCACTGAGGACCTGTATATTGCACGAGTCAAAAAGAGGGCGGGGAAAATATTTACTGACCCCTCACATCCTGGACACAAATTGTTTCAACTCCTACACTCAAAACGTTGCTACAGAGCACTGCACAGCAAGACAACTAGACACAAGAACAGTTTTTTTCCGAACGCCATCACTCTACTAAACAAATAATTTCCTCAACACTGTCAGACTTTCTACTAAATCTGCACTTCTATTCTACTTTTTTTCCTCATCATTCCTATCACCCATTTCCTCCCATGTTGACTGTATGACTGTAACTTGTTCCTTATATCCTAAGATTTTTATTAATATTGCTTCTTCATTGCTTATTTGACCCCTATGACAATCATTAAGTGTCGTACCACGTGATTCTTGACAAATGTATATTTTATTTTATGTAGGCTGAGAGCATGTGCACCAAGACAAATTCCTTGTGTGTCCAATCACACTTGGCCAATAAAAATCTATCTATCTATCTATCTATCTATCTATCTATCTATCTATCTATCTATCTATCTATCTATCTATCTGAAGTTTCCGAACACTCTTCAAAGGTAGCCCCATTTATTATTAGATTTGTATGCTGCCCCTCTCCGGAGACTCAGTAGGTAGTCCTTGACTTACAGCAGTTCATTTAGTGACAGTTTGATATTACAATGGCACTGAAAAAAGTAACAGGACCATGTTTCACACTTATGACCGCTACAGTTATCCCCTTGGTCATATGATTTACTTTTGGATGCTCGACAACTGACTCACATTTATGACCGCTGCAGTGTCTCAGGATCATGTGTGATCCCCTTTGGAGTCCTCCTGACATGCAAAGTCGGTGGGGAAGCAAGGTTCACTCAACAACCAGGTTACTAACTTAAGTCAATAGGGAAACCAGATTCATATAATAACCGCATCATTCATTTAAGAAATGCAGTGATTCACTTAACAAATGTGGCAAGGAAAGTCGTAAAATGGAGCAAAATTCACTTAACAAATTTCTCACTTTGCAACATAAATGTTTTGGCTCAATGGTGGTTTGTAATTTGAGAACCACCTGTACCCACAAGTAGTCCGTGACTTACGACTGGTCTCTTAGCGACTACTCAAAGTTATGACGGACCTTTCAAGGATTCCAAAATCCAATGGTCAAACCCTTCCTGCAATCATGAGACTATATATCGGGCACTTGGCAACCCAATCACTTGAGCAGCCATTTGCATAATTGCAGTCATGTGACCATATTTTAGGACCGTTTTGATGAAAACCAACATTGACATATGCGGTCACCATCTTGTTTTCAGCTTTTGGGGGGGGGGATTGCCACTGTGCATGTACATGCGTGCAAGGCGTGCCCATATGACGTGGGAGGAAGCGAACCAGCAACAAGGTAAGTAGGAACCCACCCCTGAGATTAAGCCAGCAATGGGCAGCCAAAATTTTTATGCCACACTGTGGGTGTGGCTTATTTTGTGGGTGTGGCTTAATGGTCATGTGACTGGGTAGGAGTGGCTTGCCGGCCATGTGATCAGGTGGGACTGGCTTGAACAATCATCATTGTTCAAGTGAATTGTTAAGTCCTCGACTTACAACCTCACCAGTGTCGCTTGCTGGGGTGACAATTTGCTTTGTGTTTCCCGTGCTCTCCTTCCTGGGTTGCCTTCCCCCCCTGCTTCAGGCTGGGTAGCTAGGCGAACAGGTGCTGCCAGAAGCATAAATGCTGCCAGCGCCGCTTCCACCCACGCTTTCTGGAGGCTGGAGGCGAGCCGGGCAGGAGAGAGGGAATCTCGTTCCAGGCCAGGAAGGAGGAAAGAGGAAAAAAGCAAGGTGTGCAGACACAGCAGCAGCAGCAGGGGAAAAAAGGAGAGCCGAGCCGAGACCAGTAATCCAGGAAGTGACAGCCACCGATCAGCTGGAGTTGCGCACACATCTTCATTTCCACCGGTGGAACTGTGTTCCACCCCGTCCTGCCTGCTGCCCACCCCTGGATTAAGCTAGCCCTTTCTTCTCTGTGACGGCTCCTCAAATATTGAAAGAACGCTATGGTGCCACCCTTAGTCCTTTCCATTTAGCTGATTTATGATTTATGACACTAAATGATTTTAGAGAACCGTTTAGTTTTAACTTCTATGGAAACACAACACTGTTCTAAAACCCGGACTATCAACTTTTATTTAAATCAGAGAGACTATCAATTATTGATACGACTATTCATAAAGGAATTAGAATTTGTGGTAAGCTAAACTTGCCAGTGGCTTTTTACCGTGATAACATTATTATATTCATAGTCCACATGCTAGGATTGCAAAATGCAATTTCTTCGGTTTTGGCTTTGCATGCCGTATAAAACCAGATACTGCGGTTTATAAACTGTAGTCTGTGCCATAAACATTATGGTTTATAATGCTATGTGAAGCCAGAAATTTCTGCTTGTTTGACAAACATGCCAAGCGAACTCAGGTTTTCTCCCTTCACACTCTGTTGCTGTTGCTAGTGGTAACAGAAAACTGAACAGGGTGTGCGTTAGTGACCTGGTGATTTCATGTTTTTATGCTTTTACATGAAATGAAAAATACAGTGATACCTTGTCTTACAAACGTAATTGGTTCTGGGATGAGGTTCTTAAGGTGAAAAGTTTGTAAGACGAAACAATGTTTTCCATAGGAATCAATGGAAAAGCAATTAATGCGTGCAAGCCCAAAATTCACCCCTTTTGCCAGCCGAAGCGCTCGTTTTTGCACTGCTGGGATTCCCCTGAGGCTCCCCTCCATGGGAAACCCCACCTCCAGACTTCTGTGTTTTTGCGATGCTGCAGGGGAATCCCAGCATTGCAAAAACGAGCGCTTTGCTGGCAACGGAAGTCCAGAGGTGGGATTTCCCAGGGAAGGGAGCATCAGTGAAATCACAGCATCACAAAAACACCGAAGTCCTCGAAACCCCACCTCCAACCTCTGTGTTTTTGCGATGCTGTGATTTCACTGGGGCTCCCCTCGCTGGGAAACCCCACCTCCGGACTTCCGTTGCCAGCGAAGCGCCCGTTTTTGTGCTGCGGGGATTCCCCTGCTGGGATTCCCCTGCAGCATCACAAAAACATGGAAGTCCAGAGGTGGGGTTTCCCATGGAGGGGAGCCTCAGGGGCACCCCAGCAGTGCAAAAATGGGTGCTTTGCTGGCAATGGAAGTCTGGAGGCAGGGCATCCCAGCAGCGGCGACAGGTTTGTAAAGTGAAAATAGTTTGTAAGAAGAGGCAAAAAAAATTTAAACCCCGGGTTTGTATCTCGAAAAGTTTGTATGATGAGGCGTTTGTAAGATGAGGTATCACTGTACATCACAATAGATACTATGCACCTACAACAGATTTTGGAATTCTGAAATGAAAAGGCATGTTTCATGTTGCCCAGAGTTATCGGATGCAAAATAGGTAGCAAATAAATTTTGAATGAATGCTTTTCGTTTTTTGTACCCAATTATACCATTTGTCCCAAACTTTATAATTGGCTACAAAAAATGAAAAGAATTGAGAATAATTAGCTATTTTCTACATCGTCAAAACGAACTTTACCAAAATTGAAATTAAGACCTTTTTTTTTAATCATGCCATAATATTTACAGACTAGAATTGTTTGTTAGTTCTGTCATTCTTTTGGTACCATTGCTTTTATACCTATAAAGCTGTTTTTATTTTAATTTTTTTATTGTTATGATATATTTTTGCGATAATTTAAAAATGAATAATGATAGGGAAAAACGTTTTGTTCGATATTAAGAAATATATCCATTTTAGGTAAGTGTGAAAATATAAATATGGTAATCTGCAAGTTTGAATATTATTACAGTATATTGTAAATTTATAAAACAAAATAAGGAAAGAAGGAGAGAGCAAATATCTCTCCAATTGTTATTTTATTTTATTTTTGTAATTCTAAAACGCCTTTTACTTTTCTTCTGTTACGTATTCTCCTTTCCTTTTTCCCCCTCTTTCTTTGAATGTGTTTATATCTGTTTTTGATTTTAGTTTTTGTATTGTGCATTTGAAAAAAAAAATTGAATGAATGAATGAACGAATCAAATAAACCAAATCAATCAATCAATCAATCAATCAATCATATTTTGTATATTTCTCATTCTGGCCAAAGAATTCAGGTAACATTCCTATGTGCTGGCTGGGAAAATTTGGGAGTTGAAGTCCACACATCTTAAAGTATAAAAACCCAGGATTAAAGGTTAGTGTGTCCTAGTGTGGCACATTCTCAGTAAACGTAATGAGTATAATTTGTATGTAATACAAACTTTGTATTACTTTGTAAAATTTTGTATTATGGTTTGTTGTTTGTATCTTACGATTTATTATTATATCTTATGATTCACCATCTATGACTGATCACTTTTTTGTTTGTATGTTCACTGAGAGCTTATGCACCAGAGACAAATTCCTTGTGTGTCCCATCACATTTGGCCAATAAATAATATTCCTGTTCCTATTCATGCTATTGACTACTCTGATGCATAGAACTAAGGAGCATGTGAAAACATCTGCATCTTCTCCAGCTCAGGAGAACCTATAATTTGTGTGCACAAAGTTTCAGAGTTATCCTTGACTTACAGGACTCAGGACCCTAACCCATATCCAAAATAAAAACAATAACCTAATAAACTAGTACATAGAAATAGAACACCACAGCTACAGAAATATATACTGCTCAAAGAAATAAAGGTTTGCAAGTAGAAAATGGTTCTTGAGAAGAGGCAAAAAAAATCTTGAACACCCGGTTCTTATCTAGAAAAGTTTGTAAGTAGAGACTTTCTTAGGTAGAGGTACCACTGTAATTCAGTTCAGCTGCTTGGAGTAGAGGCAATTTTAAGACCTGTGGACTTCAACTCCCAGAAGACTTGTGGACTTCAGCTCTCACCCAACTACGCTGGCTGGAGAATTCTGGGAGATGAAGTCCACAAGTCTCAAAGTTGCCTCTGCTCCAAGCAGCTGAACTGAATTACAGTGGTACCTCTACCTAAGAAAGCCTCTATAATAATAATAATAATAATAATAATAATAATTATTATTATTATTATTATTATTATTATTATTATTATTATTATTATGATGCAGCGGGCAAGGGAAGAAAAATGCAAAGCTGTTCAGCTTCAGATATACATTTAATCTGTGTATAGGAAACGAGAGGTGGAATTGCTGCCGTACTCTATATGCAAACCAACCAAATCTCAAAACATATTACAGATGGACGGAATGAATGAACCTATGATTAATTGCAGATTGAATAAATTACTTGCTTCCACTTTGGAATACTACCAGAAAGTCTTTTAATCTTTATGCTAAAGGCAATTTCAACATGATTTGGGTAGCCGAAGGGGCTATTTATCAATGCATTGTTCTTGTTGTGGGCCTTCTTGGCTAGACTTCACTCCGAAAATCGTGAAAGAGGTTGTGTATAAAATGACTTGAAATGCAGGAGGTAAAAAACTGCATGCTCTTAGAAATAAAGTGTATTTTCAGCTTTCTCCTCATTTTATACACATGCTTTGCATTTTGTACACTCAAGTGTGCAAAAAAACCCTACACAGTTTTTTCCTGAATGCCATCACTCTGTTAAACAAATAATTCCCTCACCACTGTCAAATATTCACTAAGGCTGCATTACTATTACTATTAGTCTTATCGTTCCTATCACCCATCTCCTCCCTCTTACGACTTATGACTATAACTTGTTGATTGTATCCTTATAGTAATATTGATTGTTTCCTGATTGCTTATTTGTACCCTATGACAATCATTAAGTATTGTACCTCATGATTCTTGACAAATGTATATTTTTTATGTACACTGTATGTATTTTTTATGTACACTATTTACCCTCGCATCCTGGACACAAACTGTTTCAACTCCTACCCTCAAATTCTGTAGAGCTTGGTGGTGGTTCATTCCCAACTATAGGGAATCCCTCTCTTTCCTTCCAGCTCCTGAATTTCAGCCATCCCAGTAAATCTTATTAAATACCGAAGCATATTGCCTCTGAGTCCTTCGGGCAAACAGGGATGAAAATGACCATCTTGAGGCAGTACAAAGATTTCATGTGTGGATTGGCAGTAAGAGGGTTTGGGCTCAACTTAAAACAGTACATCCCACTCCTCAGCATTTCTAAGCCAACCAAATTTCTAAGCCAAGCAAAGTGAAGACAGATAGGGGTGGTTTTCAAGCTGCTTTTGTGGAACTAAGCAATGGTAAAAATGGTGATACACACAGTATGTGCTTTTAGTAATGCTTAGAACAATTTCAACAATATCAAGAGGACAAATTAGCAAGGTTAATGAATGGAACAGTTTCCAAAATTGGATGCTTCTTTTCTGAAGAAATTGTGCAATTTCATATACCATATTTTTAGAGTATAAGACACACCTTAGTTTTGGGGGAGGAAAATAGGGGGGGGGTCTGCCTAGCAGGTATTCATCTGGCTAGTGTCCTCAGTCTGGTCAGCTTCCGCACATTATTTTATCCCCTGGTTAGGGCTGAAAAAAACATTGTTTGGAGGAAGTAGCAATGAAAAACAGCCTGCAAAGACTTGGGGCTGGAAAAAACTTTCTTCCAAGGGAGTAGGAATTTTAAAAACCTGCAAGTTAGAGGCAGCAAGCACCTTGTTAGGGCTGGAAAAAAAAGCTACATTCAGAATATAAAACACACCCACATTTTCAGTCTCTTTTAGGGGGGAAAAGGTGCGTCTTATAGTTTGAAAAATACGGCACTTATCAGTCATAATGAATAGATGCAAATTGAGAATGCATTACACAAACCTTGACCAGTATAATAATTCAGTTAGCATCTGTATGTCTGAGATGCCTTTCGTAGATGACCATTCCGATTGAAATTCCTCACTTAACATATCTACAGAATATGTGACTTAGGGCAGTTTCCCCCTAACATCATTGATATAGATTCCCAACACAAACTTTTGAACTTGAGGGGGAGGAATATTGCTTGAAAATCAAAATACAGTGGTACCTCTACTTACGAACTTAATTCGTTCCGTGACCAGGTTCTTAAGTAGAAAAGTTTGCAAGAAGAAGCAATTTTTCCCATAGGAATCAATGTAAAAGCAAATAATGCGTGTGATTGGGGAAACCACGGGGAGGGTGGAGGCCCTGTTTCCTCCCAGGAGATTCCCAGAGAGGCCCCACAGAGGCACCTCTCTGCCTTTCCTGGTTACAGTTTCGGAGGCTCAGTTTTGTAAGTGGAAAATGGTTCTTGAGAAGAGGCAAAAAAATCTTGAACACCCAGTTCTTATCTAGGAAAGTTCGTAAGTAGAGGCGCTCTTAGGTAGAGGTACCACTGTAATGCATTATCTTTCCTGATGCAAAATTGCAGGGTTGCCATTTTATATCCGTTCCTCCCACCCACCTTCCATTTAGTAATCAGTGACACACACTCACATGCTTTGTTTATGTACTTGCTAGAGATGGTCCTCAGAGGAACAATGACTTCTATCCTTGTTCAGATGGGACAAACTAAGCATCATTGCCGCAACTGATAAGTTATCTGCATCTCTTTTTTTTTACCCAGTGGCTTCCTGACTCTTGCTAGGTTGTGCTGCCCTATCGCACTTATTGCCGTCCCTGTTTGCCAATTGCTGAAAAAGCAAGGTGATCTATTGTTTCTTTGCAAACTAACAAGCGAAATCGGTCTCTTGTTGTTATTATTTTCCAAGAATATTTGCTACTCCAAACATTTTTTTGTAAAACAAAGTAACACAATCCCAGGCTGCAAAATGTTTCTGCTTTTCTCCTCTAACAGCTTTTTCACATGCCTTCTCTGCTGTGAATGTACATCTGTATTGACACCTCCACTACTGTTCAAAATTTTCCCCAACTCCCAAAAAGACTGATTATCTTCTCAGCTTCATTTGAGTGTCCCTGACTGTTCTTTCTCATCTTTGGAAAATATAGGAAAAAACTTACTTTAGCAAAGGCAGCACTGACAAGTTCACTTCCATTCCCCTCCTCCCAAATGCATCCTAAACCAAGTCTATCACAACAAGCAAGGAAGATGTTACACCCAGGATATACAGAGATGATAACAGGGACTTTCCAACCCAGAAAAGCACCTTCATTTCTTTTAAACTCATTTCTGCTTCTTTCTCCTCAATCTCCAGTTTCTTTCTTTCTTTCTTTCTTTCTTTCTTTCTTTCTTTCTTTCTTTCTTTATTCATTCATTTGTCCAATACTCAAATACATAGGAAGAAAAATAGACATGTGATAATATAAAAGAGGGTGAAAGTGAACTTAGAGGAGAGGATATATGAAAGGAAGAGAATATATAGCATAGCTGAAGGAAAGGAAAGACAATTGGACAGGAGACGAAAGGCACACCAGTGCCCTTATGTACGCCCCTTGCATCAGGCCGGGTAAAAGAAATACCGTATTAATACAATGGTACCTCTACCTAATAATCATCATCATCATCATCATTATGTCAGTGCAACACAGCAAACGAGATCACTGTGCTGGATTTCGTATTTCATCACCAGTCGGGCACTTCCCAAGCACCTAGGACTGCGTGATGTAGCGGCAAATTATGTTTGCCGATCCCAGTAAAGCGGCCTTTTGCAATTGACAGATGGAGATTTTGTCAATTCCGATGGTTTTCAAATGTCTGCTGAGATCCTTTGGTACTGCGCCCAGCGTGCCAAGTACCACTGGGACACTTTCACTGGCTTATGCCAGAGTCGTTGCAGCTAGATTTTTAGATCTTCATATTTCACTTATTATTATTATTATTATTATTATTATTATTATTATTATTATTATTATTTAGATTTGTATGCTGCCCTTCTCCGAAGACTCGGGGCAGCTCACAACACAAATGCCTCTACTTAAGAACTTTTCTAGATAAGAACCAGGTGTTCAAGATTTTGTTGCCTCTTCTTAAGAACCATTTTCTACTCAAGAACTGGAGTCCAGAAAAATTTCCCAGGAAATTTGAGAGCAGCACGAAGGCCCAGCCAGTTTCCTGCCATTCCCCCTGAGTTTCTCTCTCTGGCACAGTGTATGGGAGGCAGCCTTGCACTGGGTGCATGGAAGGCGCATGCTCCTCCCCACCGCCTCAGAGTCCCTCTTTTTTTGTTAAGCCTTAAAGTTTTGGATTTTTTTAATTCCCCTCACCTCACCTTCTTCCTTCGGCAGCGACTGTCCTCCTCCTCTTCTTCCTCCTCCTCCTCCTCCCACCCAAATTCTGAGCTTTTATTTCTTTCCTAATGGGTTTGCACGCATTATTTGCTTTTACATTGATTCTTATGGGAAAAATTTCTTCTACTTTTTTTTTTTTAAATAAATTTTTATTGGTTTTTTAATAGTTTACATACAACAGACATATAACAGTGCACAGTGCATGTGCCCATCACCTAACAACAACACACACCCCATCACCCCCACCACCCATACAAGAGGATTCAAAAAAATTTAATTGTTTATCTATTATTCCTTGGCTCTATCTTGTTCTAGTATTACTAAAAGAGTGATTGCAATTTATTTTTCATATTTACATCACAGATTCTACTTAACATATAGTCTTTTACCTTGTTCCATCGCACCATCAGCTTCTCCAATTTATTCTTATCAAAATTATTTAATCTTATTTCCATAATTTCAAAATGTATGTGATCCACCATATACCAGTACCAATTTTGTAATGTCCATTTTGTAGAATCTTTCCATCCTAATACCATCACCGCTTGAGCACTTTCCAGTGCTGCGGTTTTTATTTCCTTAAATTCTCCTAATTCTCTATATTTGATTAAAATTGCTATTTCTTTTGTAATAATCCAGTTAATGTTTAACATTTTATTAATTTCATTCTGGATTACATTCCAGAATTTCTGAATTTCTGCACACTCCCAGATCATATGCATAAAAAATTCCTTTTTTCTGGCATCCATGCCAACATATGCCCTTCTCTTTCCCCTGGAAGTGTGCAATTTGTGCAGGTATATAGTACCATTTATGTAAGATTTCTTCTACTTACAAACTTTTCTACTTAAGAACCTGGTCACGGAGTGAATTAAGTTCTTAAGTAGAGGTACCACTGTACACTCCTTTTTGGAGTTACTTGAGACTGCAAAAGGCACTTATACGCTTATATAAATGGCTGCTCAGCCTTTCAGTCTATTAACTGTACTATTAAATTATTTTGAAAGTGACCTCATTAAATTATATGAATGTACACTATTCTGATAGTAATAAAAAAATTACTGGACCATCATAAATCTTCCATTGTCCATCACTGTTTGAAGAATGCTAGGAATTCCAAGTAGGAATTCCTAGCATTCCCAGTCAAGGTTGATTATCCATGTGGTTTTCTTGGCAGTCTATAAAAGAACTGATTTGCCTTTGACTTCTCCCTAGGTTAGCCCGCAACTGTGCATTTACTGGTGGGCCCCCTTTTAACTGATAACTAGATCCAACTAGATCTAGATCCTGCTTAGCTTTTCCAAATCATTAGCACTTCCTCTGGTGGGTGTTCTCATTTTCCCAGTATTTTGCAAATATAATCCTTGCTGCTGTTGGTATATGCAAAAATAAATATGTGGTCCCTTTATCATAACCCTCCAGCATTATACTTCTGATTTCAGGTCTATACGTTGCTTAATCATTTCTTTCAACCAGGTATGTATTTTCTTTCTTTAAATGTTTTTTAGTTGGAATTTAGATTTGTCGCAAACTGTCTTTTTTCACTTGTTGTGAGAGCCGCCCCGAGTCTGCGGAGAGGGGCGGCATACAAATCTAAATAAATAAATAAATAAATAAATTGATAATCAATTCTGATAGGAGAGATATCCCTGCAGCCTTATACATTCAAATAAACTTCCCCAGACTTTTACAGATAGACTGAAAACATTCCACAATCCCATCCTCGAATACAGCTCATCTGTTTGGAACCCATATCGCATCTCAGACATTAACACCCTTGAAAATGTCCAAAGATACTTCACCAGAAGAGCCCTTAACTCCTCCACTCAAAATAGAATAACCTACAAGACTAGACTTTCAATCCTGGGCCTAGAAAGCCACGAACTAAGACGCCTTAAACAAGATCTAAGTATTGCCCACAAGATCATATGCTGCAACGTCCTGCCTGTCGGCGACTACTTCAGCTTCAACCACAACAACACAAGAGCACACAACAGATTTAAACTTAATATTAACTGCTCCAAACTTGACTGTAAAAAATATGACTTCAGTAACCAAGTTGTCAAAGCGTGGAACTCATTACCGGACTCCATATTGTCATCTCCAAACCCCCAACACTTTACCCTTAGATTATCTACGGTTGACCTATCCAGATTCCTAAGAGGTCAGTAAGGGGAGAGTACAAGTGCCCTAGAGTGCCTTCCGTCCCCTGTCCTATTGCTCTCCTATATCTCCTATACCTTTCTTCTATTCCTATATCTCTTCTTCTATTCTTTCATAGATATGTTCTATTACTATATCTTCTTTTCTATTCTTTCATAGATGTATTTTATTATGAGTATCTCCTCTATAACCTTCATCATGTATTTTACTATGTATATATAGATATATACCCACTAAAACCCTCATTGTGTATTGGACAAAATCCCAAGTACTTTCTTCTCCTGGGTAAGGAGGCTAACTTTTACTACTAACTGTATAAAGGGAACTTTCACAGAAGAAAAGCAGGCTGTGAAATTTCACATCGATGGAAGTAAACTGTGCTGATGGAGGTTGGGGGGGGGGAGGAAAGAGGAAGTGAGGGCCCAGTTTTGAAAATATGCACAGCGCAGCAGCCGTGTGGGGAACTGAGCTAACAGGAATCAGATGTCCACATTCCTGCCTCATCAGTGTCCCTGTACTTATGGCTGGCTGGTTGGCAGGCATGTGAAGCGTTCCTTCTTCAAAGTAGGAAGGGGTGGGGGATGAAGCTTTAAAAAGGCTTTGGGGATGTTTAAGTTAATTGCAAACTACACAGGTAACACACAGGCATTTGAAGCTCCTTTTCTGTATAAGAGGCAAGGATCTGGCATTCAAGAGGACCTTTCTCCACAAAATCAAGGGTGCAGAGCAGAGTTCTTCAATCTTGGCAGCTTTAAGATTAGTGGACTTCCACTCTCAGAATTCTCCACCAGCCACCCTGTTTCCCCGAAAATAAGTCACCCCCCAAAAGTAAGACATAGGAGAGGTTTCGTACAATTGCCTAATATAAGGCATCCCTTATTTCAAGCTGGCTGAAGCGTAGACATCAGAGAGATATTGTTAATGGCGAGTATTCTGAGCAGAGACAGGTTACAAGCGGTGTGCCACAAGGGTCTGTTCTGGGTCCTATTCTTTTTAATATGTTTGTGAGTGACATAGGGGAAGGTTTGGTAGGGAAGGTTTGCCTATTTGCCGACGACTCTAAAGTGTGCAATAGGGTTGATATTCCTGGAAGGGTCTGTAATGTGGTAAATGATTTAGTTTTACTAGATAAATGGTCAAAGCAATGGAAACTGCAGTTTAATGTTTCCAAATATAAAATAATGCACTTGGGGAAAAGGAATCCTCAATCTGAGTATTGCATTGGCAGTTCTGTGTTAGCAAAAACTTCAGAAGAGAAGGATTTAGGGGTAGTGATTTCTGACAGTCTCAAAATGGGTGAGCAGTGTGGTCGGGCAGTAGGAAAAGCAAGTAGGATGCTTGGCTGCATAGCTAGAGGTATAACAAGCAGGAAGAGGGAGATTGTGATCCCCTTATATAGAGCGCTGGTGAGACCACATTTGGAATACTGTGTTCAGTTCTGGAGACCTCACCTACTAAAAGATATTGACAAAATTGAACGCGTCCAAAGACGGGCTACAAGAACGGTGGAAGGTCTTAAGCATAAAACGTATCAGGAAAGACTTCATGAACTCAATCTGTATAGTCTGGAGGACAGAAGGAAAAGGGGGGACATGATCGAAACATTTAAAAATGTTAAAGGGTTAAATAAGGTTCAGGAGGGAAGTGTTTTTAATAGGAAAGTGAACCCAAGAACAAGGGGACACAATCTGAAGTTAGTTGGGGGAAAGATCAAAAGCAAGGTGAGAAAATATTATTTGACTGAAAGAGTAGTAGATCCTTGGAACAAACTTCCAGCAGACGTGGTTGGTAAATCCACAGTAACTGAATTTAAACATGCCTGGGATAAACATATATCCATTTTAAGATAAAATACAGGAAATAGCATAAGGGCAGACTAGATGGACCATGAGGTCTTCTTCTGCCGACAGTCTTCTATGTTTCTATGTTTCTATCCCCCGAAAGTAAGACGTAGGAGACATTTGATTTCGCAACATTCCCAAACAGAACATATATAACATATATTTGAAGAAAGTATAATTGTTGTACGTGGAAATAATGGTACGGTAGTAGTAAGAAATTCTTGATAGGATTCACAGTTTGGGAACTTTTTGCCTAGAGAACTATAAACCAACTAGGCCAGGGGTCCCCAAACTTGGCAACCTTAAGGCTTGTAGATTTCAAATAGAAATAGCATTGGGAGCATACCCTATTTCCCCAAAAATAAGACAGTGTCTTATATTAATTTTTGCTCCCATAGATGTGCTACGTCTGCAGGTAAAAGAACCACAATGGCAGTGGGTGGGCGGAGCCTCGTGCTCCCTTCATGATTGGCTCTCCGATAACTGACAGGCACGGGTGAACCAGGAGGATTTTTCCCATGCCTTATGCCTTGAAATGCAGGTCGGAAAATTGCATCCGAAGTCAACATTTCAACAAAAAAAAACCCTGAACAATGACTGTTGCTCAATGGTGATGAAACAGGCAAATATTTACTTTAACTTAGGGATTTACACAAATTAAAATCAACAGCTCAGCAACCAGTTTTACTCAATGGCTACTTTGCACAGGGGATTAGAGGTAATCCTGGACTTATGACGACAACTGGCACCAGAATTTCCATTGCTGAGCAAGTTGGTTATCAAATGAGTCATGGCCAATTTTGTAATTATTACTTTTTGGGGAGGCCATGATTGTTAAGTGAATCACGATAGTTTCTATGAACCGTGGTGGTGCAGTGATTGTAATGCAGTGCTGCAGGCTACGTCTGCTGATTGCTGGCTGCCAGAAACATATAAACATAGAGGATTGACGGCAGAAGAAGACCTCATGGTCCATCTAGTCTGCCCTTATACTATTTCCTGTATTGTTTCTTAGAATGGATATATGCTTATCCCAGGCATGTTTAAATTCAGTTACTGTGGATTTACCTACCACATCTGCTGGAAGTTTGTTCCAAGCATCTACTACTCTTCCAGTAAAATAATATTTTTTCACGTTGCGTCTGATCTTTCCCCCAACTAACCTCAGATTGTGCCCCCTTGTTCTTGTGTTCACTTTCCTATTAAAAACACTTCCCTCCTGGACCTTATTTAACCCTTTAACATATTTAAATGTTTCGATCATGTCCCCCCTTTTCCTTCTGTTCTCCAGACTATACAGATTGAGTTCATGAAGTCTTTCCTGATAGGTTTTATGCTTAAGACCTTCCACAATTTTTGTAGCCCGTCTTTGGGCTTGTTCAATTTCATCTACATCTTTCGAGAAGTTCGATTCTTACTGGCTTAAGCTTGACTCAGCCTTCCATCCTTCCAAGATGGATAAAATGAGGACCCAGATTATTGAGGGCAATATGCTTGCTCTCTGTAAACTGCTTAGAGAGGGCTGTAAAAGCACTGTGAAGTGGTATATAAATCTAAGTGCTCTTGCAACTAAGTATTTGGTTGGCTGTTAAGGCTTAGAGCAGTGTTTCCCAACCTTGGCAAGTTGAAGATATTTGGACTTCAACTCCCAGTTGAAGTCCAAATATCTTCAACTTGCCAAGGTTGGGAAACACTGGCTTAGAGAAAGGAGTTATGTATTCAGGTATAAATTAAGAAACCAGAAATACTAAATATGTATTGATGGAGAAAACCATTCTCAATACTTGTAATCAAATCCTTTCTAAAAGACCATCTATGAGCCGGGGTGGCGCAGCAGGTAGAGTACTGTTACTGCAGGCCACTGAAGCTGACTGTAGATCTGTAGGTCAGTGGTTCAAATCTCATCACTGGCTCAAGGTTGACTCAGCCTTCCATCCTTCTGAGGTGGGTAAAATGAGGACCCAGATTGTGGGGGAAATAGGCTGGCTCTGTTAAAAAGTGCTATTGCTAACATGTTGTAAGCCGCCCTGAGTCTAAGGAGAAGGGCGGCATAAAAATTGAATAAACAAACAAACAAATAAATACAGGAGGACAACTAAGCCACGCCAATCCTGCAACCGGGCAGAGAAGCCGTTGCTGAATTTTTTGAAGCACACCCCTGGTCATATGGCTATATTTGTGATGTCACTGAAGGCATTGTTTGATATCATCCAGACCCTAACTATAACCAACTTGAAAAAAACAAAAACTAATTCAAGGACAGAGTTCAAACCTATGATTAATAATACAGTTCAATGGATCCAATGTTAAACCTTTCCAAGAAATTAAAGTGGTCAGTTAAAAAACAGCAGCAAAGTAACAGAGTTGGAAGGGACCTTGGTGGTCTTCTAGTCCAACTCCCTGCTCGAAAAGGAAGCTATACCGTTTCAGTATAGTTTGTATGTTGAGCCACCCCGAGTCCTCGGAGAAGGGGGCATAGAAATCTAATAAATTATTATTATTAATAATTATTCAGACAAACGGTTGTCCAATCTCTTCTTAAAAACCTCCAGGTTTAGAGCACCCACAGCTTCTGGAGGCAATTCTTTCCACTGTTTAAATTGTTCTAACAGTCAGGAAATTTCTCCTTAGATCTCAGTAGCTTCTCTCTTTGATTAGTTTCCACCCATTGCTTCTGGTTCTGCCCTCTAGTATTTTGGAGAATAAATTGACTCCCTCTTCTTTGTGGCAACCCCTGAGATACTGGAACACTGCTATCATGTCTTCCCTGGTCCTTCTTTTCATTAAACTAAATCCCCAATTCCTGAAACCGTTCTTCATATGTCTTAGTCTGAAGCCCCCTAATCGCCTTTATAAAATGATACAATTGGAAGCATCTTGGACATAATCTAGCTCAACACTGCGCAATGCAAGATCTTTTATTACAGCATTTCTAACAGGAGGTCATCCAGGCTCTGTCTGACGTCCTCTAACACAGTGATTTTCAACCTTTTTTGAGCCGCGGCACATTTTTTTACATTTACAAAATCCTGGGGCACACCACCAACCAAAATGACACAAAATGACACCCTAAGACACTCTCCTCTCCTTTTCCATCCCTGTCTCCTCCCTCCCCTCTGTGTGTGTATACACACTCTTGAACCATTTCCAAAAACAGGTGAGGGCTGGGGGTTTTTTCCTCTCTTATTCTTTGGGTGCTTTTTATCATATGCTTTAAATCAAGAGTCATTTCTCTCTCTCTTTGGTTTCTCTCTCTTTCCTCTCATTCACTGTCTCAATCATTTTCTCATTTCTCTTTTTTTCTCCCCTTTTTTCTCTCATTTCTCTCTCTCTCTCCCTTCCTCTCCTTTTCTCTCACTCTCTCTCTTGCTTGCTTTCTCTATCACTCTTGCTTTCTTTTCTCTCTCTTTCGCTCTCTTGCTTGCTTGCTTTCTCTCTCACTCTTGCTTTCTCTCTTTCTCTCTCTCTCTTTCTCTCTCTCTTGCTTTCTTTCTCTCTCTCTCTGTCACTCTCTCTCTCAGCAAAAAGTTGCGAGACCAGAACCTGAGGTTCCTTCTTCGCGGCACACCTGACCATGTCTCGCGGCACACTACTGTGCCACGGCACACTGGTTGAAAAACACTGCTCTAACAAAACAATATATTACTTCATGCGGAAGGTCTTTTGCACTGGCTGACAAACCTTAGAGTTATGCTGTCTCTCCTGGTGTCTAGTCTGAATTCTCTATTGCTGCTGGCAGTGCCCCTGGGCAAAGAGAGAATTAGTCCATTTCCTGTTGCGTGTGACAATTTATTCGCAGTTATACTTCCTCTCAATTATCTATTCTGTATGCTAAACAGTCTAACAGTCTCAAAAGTCTCAAGTTCTGACTCGGGTGAACAGTGCGGTCAGGCGGTAGGGAAAGCAAGTAGAATGCTTGGCTGCATAGCTAGAGGTATAACAAGCAGGAAGAGGGAGATTGTGATCCCGCTGTATAGAGCGCTGGTGAGACCACATTTGGAATACTGTGTTCAGTTCTGAAGACCTCACCTACAAAAAGATATTGATAAAATTGAACGGGTCCAAAGACAGGCTACAAAAATGGTGGAAGGTCTTAAGCATAAAACATATCGGGAAAGACTTCATGAACTCAATCTGTATAGTCTGGAGGATGGAAAGGAAAGGGGGGACATGATCGAAATATTTAAATAGGTTAAAGGGTTAAATAAGGTTCAGTCGGGAAGTGTTTTTAATAGGAAAGTGAACCCAAGAACAAGGGGGTCCAATCTGAGGTTAGTTGGGGGAAAGATCAGACGCAACGTGAGAAAATATTAATTTACTGAAAGAGTAGTAGATGCTTGGAACAAACTTCCAGCAGACGACGTGGTTGGTAAATCCACAGTAACTTAATTTAAACATGCCTGGGATAAACATAGATCCATCCTAAGATAAAATACAGGAAATACAGTATAAGGGCGGACTAGATGGACCATGAGGTCTTTTTGTGCCGTCGGTCTTCTATGTTTCTATGTAAATATACCCTGATACAGTGGTACCTCGAGATACGAGTTTAATTCGTTCCGGACCTGGGCTCTTAAGTCGAGCAGCTCTTATCTCGAACGACTTTTCCCCATAGGAATTAATGTAAATAATTTTAATTGGTTCCAGCCCTCAAAAAACTCACAAAGTTAGTCTAAATTATGCAGAAAGACATGTTTTTAATGAAGAAATGTACATGTACATATAAATGAATAATGAAGTTTCTTTCACTTAACTTGTAAACTTTCTTAAACTTTTAAATTTACATATGTTCAACTTCTCTGCCACCCAATCCTGTAGGACAGAGGTCCCCAACCCTTTTTGCACCAGGGACCGGCTTTAAGCGATCAAGAGAGGAATGGGTGAATGAATGGACGGAGGGTGGGAAGGAAGGAAGGAAAGAGGGAAGGGACAGGAACAGAGGAAGGAAGCAAGGAAACTTATGAAAGGGGAGAGTAAGAGAGGAATGAGTGAAGGGAGGGAGGGAGGGAAGAAGGTGGGAAGGAGAAAGAAAAGAAGAAATAGAGGAAGGGAAGGTAAAAGAGAGAAAGAAAAAGAGCAAAAAAGAAAGAAAGAAAGAAAGAAAGGGGGAAGGGACAGGAACAGAGGAAGGAAGCAAGGAAACTTATGAAAGGGGAGAGTAAGAGAGGAATGAGTGAAGGGAAGGAGGGAGGGAAGAAGGTGGGAAGGAGAAAGAAAAGAAGAAATAGAGGAAGGGAAGGTAAAAGAGAGAAAGAAAAAGAGCAAGAAAGAAAGCTGCAAGCACCCCCCCCGAGCCCCCCAGGCCGGCTGCAACCTTTTAAAACACGCGCGCCGCTTCGCAGCTGTCTCCTGAAGCCGAACGCGGAAGTTAGCGTTTGGCTTCAGGAGACAGCTCCTTGGCGCTTGTATCTCGAATTTGGGCTTGTAAGTAGAACAAAAATATCTCTCCCCTCCCAGCTCTTATCTCGAGTTGCTCTTAAGTAGAGCAGCTCTTATGTCGGGGTTCCACTGTACTATGCTCCTCACAGGCTTCTAATGCTCTACCATAGGGGTGTCAAACTCAAGGTCCATGGGTCAAATCCAGCCCATGGGGTGCTCAGATCTGGCCTGCGGGGCTGCCTAGAAACAACGAAGAATTGGCCTGTGGTGCCTCTGCCTGCGACCCTTCCAAGCTCCATTTTTGCTGGCGGAAGGTTGCAGGAGGCCGTCGCAGCCGAAAACAGTGTTTGGGAGCTCATTTTTGCTGGCAGAATGCTGGAGCCTCCACAGATGCCCCTGATACAAGTGACTTTGAGCTGGTCAACCCACCTCAGCCCCCTGAGGTCAAATACAACCATCATAAGGCCCTCAAAGAAGTCGAGTTTGACACCCCGCTCTACAATCCTGACAGCTGGGGCATTGAAAGTGCTCCAATTTGTCACCATTCTTCCCACCTTTCTCTCCAAATTCCTTCCCATAAAACATAGAATATTCTCTGCAAATTTCATTCAGGATTATCTCCTATCCTGCATGGAAAATCTAGAGAAACCTTTTTGTGTGTGCTTAGACCTAAAATTCAAAATCCAGGTGCAAAAAAGGGCAACAAGAATGATCAAGGAAATGGAGCACCTTCCTTATGAAACCAGGTTGCAATGCCTTGGTCTCTTCAGCCTTGAAAGATGGCGTTTAAGGGGTTGCTTGATCGAAGTGTATAAAATCATGCATGGGATAGAAAAGGTGGATAGAGAAAAATTATTTTCTCTCACACACAATACTAGGACGAGGGGGCAATCCCTAAAGCTCATAGGTAAGAAAGCGAGGACAAATCAAGGGAAATATTTCTTCACCCAGAGGGTCGTTGGTTTATGGAATTCACTTCCAGAAGAGGTCGTGACAGCTGTCAGCCTTGATAGCTTCAAGGCAGGATTAGACAGATTCATGGATGCCAAATGTATCGTTGGTTATAGAAACAGATGTCCAAGTGCTGCCTCTATGTTGGTTGAGGCAGGCAGGATTCCCTTGAGTACCATTTGTTGGGGGTCAAGGGAAAGGGAGGGTTCTGCCTTCTCTTTCTGCTCAAGATCCCCATGGACAATTGGTGGGCCACTGTGTGACACAGAATGCTGGACTCGATGGGCTTTGGCCTGATTCAGCATGGCTCTTCTTAGGTTCTTATGTTCAGTCATTTAAATTTATCTGTTTGCTCTAAAATCAATCTGCTTGTGAAATAGAAAAAGGAGAGTAGAATAAAATGGACAATAAACTCCTTCAGATAAATGTGAAAACAAGCTAATCTGGAATGAGACTTTGAGAACATAAAAGGCGTGAAATCTATATTTTTAATAATAATAATAATAATAATAATAATAATAATTTATTGGACTTGTATGCCGCCCCTCTCCGAAGACTCGGGGCAGCTCACAACAATAATAAAACAATATAGCAGTAAAACAAATCCAATATTAAAAAACATATATAAAACCCCAGCAATTAAAACCATACAGCACATACATACCAAACATAAAATATAAAAGCCTGGGGGAGGATGTCTTAGTTCCCCCATGCCTGGCGATATAGGTGGGTCTTAAGTAATTTGCAAAAGACAAGGAGGGTGGGGGCTGTTCTAATCTCTGGGGGGAGTTGATTCCAGAGGGCCGGGGCCACCACAGAGAAGGCTCTTCCCCTGGGGCCCGCCAAACGACATTGTTTGGTCAACGGGACCCGGAGAAGGCAAACTCTGTGGGACCTTATCGGCCGCTGGGATTCGTGCGGTAGAAGGCGGTTTTAGCAAATAAAATAATGATAACCTGAAAACACGTAATTGAAGGGAAGGAGAGGGGAGGGGAGAGCAGGGGGTGCAGGTTGAAGGGAAGAGAGGGGAGGGGAACAGAAAGCATTATCTGGTTATTTTATATTAAAATGCCTTACAATTGACCAAGCTGATTCAAGCTGACAGGAGGGGAAGGGGAAAGGAAGAGGGGAGGGAAACAGAAAGCATATGCAATCTAGCACTTTCTGGCTATTTTATAGTAAAATGTTTTGCAATTGACCAAGTTGATTCAAGCTGACAGGGGCTGAAGTCCAGGAACATCTGAAAAGCATCAACTTGTCTTCCTTTTGGTTACAGCTCAGAGAGAAAAATGGCTCCTCTGAATTCTCCAGCTGGATCGTTCCCAGTACCACCAATCATGAGCCATAATTTAGCACCTTCCTTCCTTCCCTGATTTATTTACGGGAGAGCAATTTGCACAGTCGAAGCCTTACCTCAAAGCACCTTTCACTGGCAGGAAGGGATTATACTTGAAGCTACCATTGGGGGGGGGGGGAACCCAACAAGCTGATTTTAATCTATTTTCTCCAAATAAATGTGAATTAATGATTACTAGGAATGCAGGTTTTTAAATATACAGTGATACCTCGTCTTACAAACACCATCGTCATGCAAACCTTTTGAGATACAAACCTGGGGTTTAAGATTTTTTTGCCTCTTCTTCCAAACTATTTTCACCTTACAAACCCAAGCGGCCGCCACTGGGATGCCTCACCTCCGGACTTCTGTTGCCAGCGAAGCACCCGTTTTTGCACTGCTGGGATTCCCCTGAGGCTCCCCTCCATGGGAAACACCACCTCCGGACATCCGTGTTTTTGCGATGCTGCAGGGGAATCCCAGCAGCGCAAAAACGGGCGCTTCGGCTGGCAAAAGGGGTGAGTTTTGGGCTTGCACGCAGTAATCGCTTTTCCATTGATTCCCATGGGAAACATTGTTTCATCTTACAAACTTTTCACCTTACAAACCTCGTCCCGGAACCAATTAAGTTCGTAAGATGAGGTATCACTGTATATACATACATACATACATACATACATACATACATACATACATACATACATATTTGTTGTCATAGATTTTCGAAGCTTGTCCGTCTATCAGACATCTGGAAACCAGCCCTCATTAACAAACGTATCCCAGCCATACAAACTGAAACCAGACTCATAACACACAATGCAAAACAACTAAGTAGCCTGCTAGCTCCAACTACCCAGGATATCACCCCTAATCCACAATCATTAACTAATCAGCATACCCCAGTTACATCAACGACCCCAGGTGTTACCCCACTGACTCACCAGGAACTTTCTACACAGCAGGCAATTGCTGAGCCATCAAACCACAACCAGACACTAGTATTTATAGAGGGAAGGCAGCTCAGATCTCACTGTGTTTGCCCTAAAACAAGGACAGAAGCACCAGCCTGAAGATGACGAGTGGGATGTCATCGAAACGTCGCCAGAAATTTCTGAATCCTACACGGGAAGAAACCCTAATATGCCAAGACCGTCATACATACATACATACATACATACATACATACATACATACATACACACATATATAGATACATACATATATATATAGTGTTGGGTGAACTGAACCTGCAAAGTTCGGGTTTGTTCCGAACTTTGCGCAATTCAGTATAACGAACCCGAACCCGAATTTTTGCAAAAGTTTGGCAAAAAGTTCGGGTTCGGGAAAGCGCCAGGAAGCGCTGCTGCCCAGCTGTCACCTTCAGAAACAGCCGGGGTGCTCTCGGCGGTCTCCCAAACGCCAAACCTGGAAATTTGGCAAAGGTTCGGGTTCGGGAGAACGCCAGGAAGCGCCGCCGCCCAGCTGTCACCTTCCGGAACAGTCGGGGGGCTTCCCAATGCTCTCCCGAACCCAAACCCGAACTTTTGCAGAACTTCCGGGTTCGGCGTTCGGGAGACCGCCGACAAGCGCCCTGGCTGTTTCTGAAGGTGACAGCTAGGCGGCGGCGCTTCCCTATTCATAGCCAACAAACTATATTCTGTATGTATCACATGTTTTGCTGAAGTTTTAAAATTAAGGGAGACTAGGATAGCACTATTTCGGCCTTGTTCTGGCCTCATCAGCTAGCCATAACCTTACTGGGATTTGATCCTGTGGCTCCTGGAGAGTTTGTCAGCTATGAATAAATTAACTGCCTTGAAATGGCCCTGGGTTGGGCCTAGAGGCAAAAAGGAACTGTGACGATACACTATTGAGTCCGGTAATGAGTTCCACGTTTCGACAACTCGATTGTTAAAGTCATATTTTTTACAGTCAAGTTTGGAGCGGTTAATATTAAGTTTGAATCTGTTGTGTGCTCTTGTGTTGTTGCGGTTGATAGAGAAAAGAATTTTTCTCTATCCACCTTTTCTATCCCATACATGATTTTATACACTTCGATCAAGGGCTGCAGTTGTTGCTTTGGGGTTCCCTGCTCCATTAAGACAGAAGCCAAAAAACCTGAACACACACACACACCAGGCTGGGCGATGGGCATAGAAACAGGAGGAGGGAAAGATCAGAGCTGCTAATTGAAAGACAAACTGGAACTTTCAGATCCTGCTGGGGTGTGTGAGAGATTAGGCACGTGGCACATCTCTTACTTGCATAAACTCGGTTTGCATTAACAAGGGGATCAGATAACACACACACACACACACACACACACAAAATCTCACAAGGGACTCGCCCTAACCCTTCCATCACAGCACTAAATAAGTGTACAAAACTATAACTGGTTCATTCTTTCTTTCTTTTTCCGAACAAACATGAAATAGACAAAACATAACACATAAAACAAAACGGAGCTACAATTGCTCCACTCAGTATTGAAGTCTTTTTAATACAAAAAGGAAAAACTAATTATAGTTTAGATCAATTCAGAAAAGTAAACATTTCTATAAAATATCTTTAGATGATATATTCTGTCTAGTAAATTTAACCATTAAACTCTTTATTTTAACATCTTTACACATTTCTTTTATTCCACCAACTATAGACCTTCTGCCAAGTTTTATAAAATTCTGTTTCTACTTGGTTATTCAACCGCCTCGTCATCATATCTAATTCTGCGCATTCCATAATCTCACTAAAAAAACCATCTTTCTTTCCATCTTTGTGCGAAAACAATCCTTGCAGCTACTAAAATATGAATTGTTAGATAATATATTTCTTTTTTATATTTGTTATTTGTGATACCTAATTTAAAAAATTCTGGAGTCTTCCTAATTTCTTGTTCTGTTATTTCTCTTAGTCACATTTGGAGTACTGTGTTCAGTTCTGGAGACCTCACCTACAAAAAGATATTGACAAAATTGAACGGGTCCAAAGACGGGCTACAAGAATGGTGGAAGGTCTTAAGCATAAAACGTATCAGGAAAGACTTCATGAACTCAATCTGTATAGTCTGGAGGACAGAAGGAAAAGGGGGGACATGATCGAAACATTTAAATATGTTAAAGGGTTAAATAAGGTCCAGGAGGGAAGTGTTTTTAATAGGAAAGTGAACACAAGAACAAGGGGACACAATCTGAAGTTAGTTGGGGGAAAGATCAAAGGCAACATGAGAAAATATTATTTTACTGAAAGAGTAGTAGATCCTTGGAACAAACTTCCAGCAGATGTGGTTGGTAAATTCACAGTAACTGAATTTAAACATGCCTGGGATAAACATATATCCATTGTAAGATAAAATACAGGAAATAGTATAAGGGCAGACTAAATGGGCCATGAGGTCTTTTTCTGCCGTCAGTCTTCTATGTTTCTATCTTCCCACCTTATTCCAATAATTCTTTGCTTTCGGACACGTCCACCATAAATGAAAATATGTACCGATTTCTTTTTTACATTTCCAACAATTAGGCGATGTACTTGCGAACATCTTTGAAATTCTATTAGGTGGCAAATGTCATCTATAAAACATCTTAATTTGATTTTATTTATAACTGGTTCATTCTTAAAGTGCCACAAAACCTCCTTGGCTATCCTCCTTATTAACGTTCTTTCATTTTGTAATTGACACATTCAGTGTGTGTCATTTAATTAACAACTGCAAAAAGAAAACAGAAAGGGGGGGGAGTTGGGCTGTCTGCTCTGAAAGGGTTTTTTCAACAGAACAGACTGTCCCTGACCAGCTAGCCAGACCATTGCTGTCCACGCCAAACCACGCCATAATATTTTCAGTGGCGAAGGAGAGGGCAGAATTATTATCCCCTGCCTCATATCTTTGACCTCACCGCTGAAAGCTGGGTATTTTTTTTTCAGTTATCCTTATTAGGACAAGTTTTGTGGCTGGGGCTAAAAGTTTCGTTTGTTAACAGATGCTCTGCGTCAGCAATAAAATAAATACGATACAGCCAGGATTTTAAGTTAAATAAAAATGACTGGGAAGGCAATAAAAAAAAAGAGGAAATGAATGGTTGTTTTTGCTTTGTTTACTGCATCTAAATATGCATTTAGGTCTAAGAAGGTAGTTTTTCAATATGCCTCTTTTAAAGAAGCATTTTCCACTTACAAACCCGAGCCTCCAAAACTGTAACCAGAAAAGGCAGGGAGAAGCCTCCGTGGGGCCTCTCTAGGAATCTCCTGGGAGGAAACAGGGTCAAAGGCAGGGAGAAGCATCCGTGGGGCCTCTCTAGGAATCTCCTGGGAGGAAATAGGGTCAAAGGTGGGGAGAAGCCTCCATGGGGCCTCTCTAGGAATTTCCTGGGAGGAAATAGGGTCAAAGGCGGGGAGAAGCCTCCGTGGGGCCTCTCTAGGAATCTCCTGGGAGGAAATAGGGCCTTCACCCTCCCTGTGGTTTCCCCAATCGCACGCATTATTTGCTTTTACATTGATTCCTATGGGAAAAATCGCTTCTTCTTACAAACTTTTCTACTTAAGAACCAGGTCACGGAACGAATTAAGTTCCTAAGTAGAGGTACCACTGTATATTCTTTCTCCATTCTATTAAGAAACTCCCGTCATGTCAAGAGATATGCCCCTTACAACCTGTAGCACATGGGTCTTGAGGAATCTTTGTAACTGACTAATCATCTTCCAGGAAAGCTCATGCTACAGAGTAAATGCTGTGAAGATAGTTTTCCAGCCTTATGTCTGGAGCTGCAGGAAAAGTACTCCTTGGTGGCAAGTTCTACTCTCCAGACCCAGTCCTCCTCAACCTACACCAATTAGAAGCTCACCTACAAGACCAATCAGCTGTCAAGACACCTGGTTATAAATATAAGAGCCCAACCAGTCTCTGCCTTGCTTGTGGACTGTATATCACATCACTTTGTTTCTGGAGGTGTGTTAAGGAGTATGCAGAGTGATCTCCGAGTTATCAAGGATGCACATGCACAAAGGAAATGTTGTGAGCCGTGAGTCTCCAGAGAGGGGCGGCATACAACCCTAATAAATTAAATTAAATTAAATGTGGAATCCTAGCAGATATCCAGTAGATAGTCAGGAGATATGTGTCATAGTTCAGTCATACAAACCAGATACATTAAAATGTACAAAATAGTATTTACTTTAGCAAATATCGTAGTCAAGTTAAACAGTTTAATCATAAACAGTCAAATCAGCCAATAACTACTACAATAGTTTACGCCTTAATTGTACAGCTTACAAATACATAAACCATCATCAAACGCACAGTTCTTACTACAGCAAACAGCAATACCAAATAGAGAAATAGCAGAGACAGAGAATCACGCTTCTGGCTTCCTCTTATGGCCATCTCCACTACTAAGTCTTAAAACTATGGTGCTTCAATACATGCCAGCATTCACTGTTAGCTTGTTTATATAGTGCCAAATCCAACCAGTTATGTACAAATACTAACAAGGTGCTATCCATCCACCCATCAGGAAATCTGTTCTTAGGGTCAGAGGTCTCCAAACCTGGCAATGTTAAGACTTGTGGACTTCTACTCCCAGAATTCCTTAGCCAGCCATGTTTGCCAAATTTGGAGGCCCCTGCTCTAGACCAATGTTTCCCAACCTTGGCAACTTGAAGATATCTGGACTTCAACTCCCAGAATTACCCAGCCAGAGAATGTTGGCTGGGAAATTCTGGGAGTTGAAGTCCAGATATCTTCAAGTTGCCAAGGTTGGGAAACACTGCTCCAGACTACCATCATTAAACTCTGAAGCCCAATACTGCCTCTCTCAAAGATCTAAGGGGGTCTTTTTTCAACACCTTGGGGAAAAAGAAACAACAAGGTGAGGTCAGAGAAGCTGATTGCAAGCCTGATTGCCTTTCTAAAAAAAACTTAAAACAGCTGAGAAAACCGCTGGCTTTGCTAAGGGAATTTAAGTCGACAGTGTATGAGACCACTGGAGTGTGATGGTGAGGATTTGGGAAGGAAGATGATAGTGAATGAGAGATGGAGATCCCTGTTAGGGAAAATTTTAAAATAACCACAAAGAATCTCCAGCGTGCTCATAAACCATAACATATAAAATACGGTTAATCTTGTTGGGAGTGTGAGATAAATGAGTTTAGATAAGAAAAATAACTTTTCTATCTGAAAGGAATGAATAACCACGATTGATTGATTGATTGATTGATTGATTGATTGATTGATAGATAGATTCATTCATTCATTCATTCATTCATTCATTCATTCAATTTTTATGCTGCCCTTCTCCTTAGACTCAGGGTGGCTTACAACATGTTAGCAATAGCACTTTTTAACAGAGCCAACATATTGCCCCAACAATCCGGGTCCTCATTTTACCCACCTCGGAAGGATGGAAGGCTGAGTCAACCTTGAGCCGGTGGTGAGATTTGAACTGCTGACCTTCAGATCTACAGTCAGCTTCAGTGGCCTGCAGTATAGCACTCTACCTGCTGCGCCACCCCGGCTCTATATTTAAACATCTGGAAAGTCCATGATTGTGCCAAATTTGAAATGAACTACTAGTTTGTCAAGACAAGTGCTCCTCTCTTAAACCAGCTTGGAACTATTCACAAACCAGGCTTCTATGGAGCTGGAGGAGCGGCATACAAATTTGATTAATAAATAAATAATTTGATTAATAAATAGAAGCTCATGGTAAGACCAACACTAACTGCCAGAACATCTGGGAGGTTGGGAAGAAGACTTGCCAATAATATTGCCACCCCCAGAATTTCCATCTTAATCCTGCCAAGTCTCTTTTAAAAGAAAATGATAACTTGTTAAGAAAAGCCTTTCCCCGCTATTTCTTCCTTGAATTTAAATGAGGGGGCTGTAGGTCTTGGATTGCAGCAAAACCAAAGGAAGTCAGATCTCTTGTTACTGTCAAGAGATGTAGATTTACCTTTCAGTCTTTCAATTCTACCTAAAGACAGCCCTGGAAAAGAAAACTCATTTTTTTCCAGATGTTCCTCAAAAGGGTGATGGTGACGCCCATAATGAAATGGAAAGTTCACTAATCAGTAGAGAAAATAGACTTTTGAAAAGCAACAAAAATATTTTCACTGGGATAGAAAACTAGAGCAAAAGTATGTTCAAAAATATTGTTTTTGAAATAAATATGACAGCCAGGTGAAATATTTTTTTCCTAATAATAGCACTAGCGCTTGGACTTATATACTGCTTTGCAGTGCTTCATAACCCTTTCTAAGCAATTTACAAAGTCAACAATCAGGGTCCTCGTTTTGCTGACCTCAGAAGGATGGAAGGTTGAGTTATCCTTGAACCAGTGAGATTCGAACTGTCGAATTGCCTGCAATACTGAATCCTAACCACCGCACCATCACAGCTCCTCAATGCCCAATGCAAATCTCACCTCTACAGATTTAAGAACAACCTTGTTCAAAGAAATCAAAAGTCTCTCTTATTTTATCTCCGTACACATAAATGCCCCCAACAAGTTGCCAAGATGACCAAAATACCAATCCCTTTCAGTGATTCCTCCCCAAAAGGTGATATTCCCTGATATTAATCTCTGAAAAGAAAGAACACTAGGAGTCATTGAATAAAAGGAATATGGATCCAAGGAAATATCAACAAGAATTTAACTTAAGACCTGTTGGTCTTTGTTGTCTGTTAACTTGGAGGAAAGTCAAACCAATGAATAGAAGATGGCACAATCGCGTAATAAAGGCCTTGATCTTGTTTACATGTGTCATGACACAAGTCAAAGAAGGTTGTTGCTTTGATCACAAAGCTGTGTTTCCATCTTATGTTTTGTTGACTCCCGCACCCTGTAGACACCTCTGAGCAAGATAAAGACCAGCAATTAGGATAATCAGTGTCAAACCTACACTGCTCAAAAAAATAAAGGGAACACTTAAAAAAAGTATATAACTTCAAGTAAATCAAACTTCTGTGAGATCAAACTGTCCACTTAAGAAGCAACACTGATTGACAGTCAATTTCCCATGCTGTTGTGCAAACGGAATAGTTGTGAAAATGAAATATTCAATGAGAATATTTCATTCATTCAGATCTAGGATGTGTTATCTGAGTGTTCCATTTATTTTTTTGAGCAGTATATATTGTTTTCTGTCAACACAATGATGGGTGGACATTAACTGAATAGAGGAGAGTAGCGTTGACTGCTTACCTGAATGCCTCTTCTTGTACGCTGATCACATTTGTTGTTGTTGTGACTCGATCTTTTAACACCAAATTCCAAAATTCAGTTACAAACATTATAAAAACTTTCTTATCTCTAATTTTTAGGAAAAAAACCTTTTTCCCTTAAATCTCCCTGCATTTCAGTTGGCTGATTATCCATGGATTTCCTTTAGTTCTGTACAAGGTTATATTGTCCTCTTTGTCCACACTGTTCTGTTATATATGTGTATGTATATATATGTGTGTGTTTTCATAGATTTTCACGGGTATATGTATGTAGATTGTTCTGAGTTCGGGTTTTGCCACGTGTAATATTTTGAGTGTCTATAAACAGAAAAACAGAAACAGCTCCCTTTTTAACTGTCAAAGGGATTTTCTGGTACACACAAGGCACAGGTTAAATGCAGTCCAATTGCTCACCCAATAACTGGGAAATTGAGTCCAATTCTAAAGTCCAGAGAGTCCACACACACAATCCTGAACAGCAAAAACCATGATCTTGATGAAACAATGAATCAGATAAACTGCCAAGAGGCTAAAACACAAGGCTGCACTTTTATCTGTAGCACTAATTACAGCAGTCCCACCCAACCACAGATGGCCTCATTTTCCCTTGTAATAATCCTTCAGTTGTTGTCTCCTATGCATCACTCTACGCATGCATGGATGTGTCATTAATTCTTGTTCAGAATCCAGGGATGATACAGATGACTGATCTCCTCCTGGGCTGTCTGCCAAACTCCCCTCTTCCCTGTCACTCACGCTTCCTTGGTCAGAGGAGACTTTGTCGGCAGATTCTACTGGGAGCAAAACAGGCCTGCGGCATGTGGATGTCTCCCCCACATCCACCTCCACATTCCTTGGGGCAGGAGCTGGGCCAGAGCTAACCACCACAACTACCATGGCTTCACCAACCTCGTTTTATTTACCAGCTTTTAACCCTCAAATGGATATATGGGACACACATACATAGCAAAGTTTCTTCAAGTACCCTACACTATGAGACAGTTTTTGACTCCGGGTAACTGCCTGGATTAGTCCCTGAAGGGGTTTTTTGGCAAGGTTTTCTCGGAAGTTGTTTTTTGCCACTGCCTCCTTCCTAGGGCTGAAAGTGACTAGCCCAAGGTCACGCAGCTGGCTTTGTGGCTCAAGGTGGGGCTGGACTTTTGGTTTCTAGCCTGGTCCCTCAACCGCTACACTGAACTGGCTCTTAAGCTCTCCTACTGGGAACTTCTATTGCAATTCGGTCTTCATATCAGCCTGTCATTATCGTTCATTTTAATACAAAGCAGAATTGTTGACACAACCATAGATGAATCCAGCTCTGCAAAAATTGGCAGCTTGCTACAACTGCAAATAATACTGCGGTTGTGAAGTATGTGGTATTCATGTTTGCTTGGTATAGGTCACCAGTTTTTGGGTTTTTTTAAAGCATCTTGCCATTGCAATGCAAGCCTTGTGCCTTTTCTCTGAGCAGTGCAGGGTCATCTGTAGGGTCAGTGCAGGGTCATCTCCAGACGGAGAAGAGTTAGGGACATGACTTTGGGATACTGAACCCCGAAGGGTGCTGCTAAGAGATGACCAACAATTGCTTGGCTTGTTTTGCATGAAGAAGAACGATTCACTGGATTCTCCAGAAGAGTTCCCACAATATATGAAATGTGACAAGTTAAAAGCTTACCTGGATCTATAGGCACAACATGGTTAAATTAATTAGGTTTCCACTTGTTTTGGGGGGGGGTTGGGACGGTTAGGGTGGCAGCAGTTCAGTGTCCATATTTTATCATTCATTCATTCAATTAATTCACTCACTCACTCACTCACTCACTCATTCATTCATTCATTTGACTTTTATGCTGCCCCTCTCCGGGAACTCAGGGCAGCTCACAACATGTAATAAAACAATGCATATCAAAGGTCTATGAGGTTGTAGAGATGACTAAGCTCACTCAAGAACTACAGGATAAAGATAACAAGGAATTCCACAATACTTGGGACAGGTGGTATGTGGATAACCCCCAAAAAATGTATACAAATATTTAAAAAAATTAAAATTTTGATTGAGAATACACACTCAAATGAAAAGGGAGAAAAATGGAGATTTAAAAAAACTGTTATCAAATATAAATATAGTTGTTTTAATGAACCATTATACCTCAGAATAAATATAGTTGAAACGAAAGGAAACATAGAGAAATAGATATTGATTTTTTAAGGAGACTAACGTGTATTAGTAAGTAGGAATTGAAATGGTTGCAAATGAATAAGCTGCAAAAAAAAATATCCTGCTACATAGAAACATTCTAAATTCAGATACCAAAATTACTTAATGTATAAAGCATAATGCTTTATTTTGTCTTGTTTGTATGTATGTATGTTTTCTTTTTATGTTGTCTTGTTTTTATCAATGTAAATAACCAATAAAGATATTTTTTTTTAAAAAATGCATAATATTCTAAATCCAATTAATTAAATATGAAATCTAAAAAATCTAAAAAAACCACAAAAGCATTAAAAAAAATCATTCCCATTCAATCAACTTTCTGTCACACATTCATCAGCCAAGGGGCAATGATCTAATGGCCCCAAGCCTGGCGGTATAAATGAGTCTTAAGACTTTTGCGGAGCTGATTCCAGAGGGCCGGGGCCACCACAGAGAAGGCTCTTCCCCTAGGCCAACATTGTCTAATTGACGGGAACTGGAGAAGGCCGACTCTGTGGGACCTGACCAGTCGCTGGCATTCATGTGGCGGAAGGTGATCCCATAGATATTCTGGCCTGATGCGATGTAGGGATGTGTAGGTCATAACCAACACTTTGAATTGCTTCCGGAAACCAATCTATATCCATATCATTCTGGATGAACCAATAAAAGAAAATGGATGAAGCCTATAAATCAGGGGTGTCAAAACTCACGTCATCATGTTGTCTTTACATGACATATCGTGACTTTCCCCCCCCTCCATTAAAACGGGGGTGGGCGTGGCCAGTATGTGATGCATACGAACATAAGAAGAGCCATACTGAATCAGGCCAAAGCCCATCAAGTCCAGCATTCTGTATCACACCAATTGTCCATGGGGATCTTGAGCAGAAGGAGAAGGCAAGACCCTCCCTTTCCCCTGACCCCCAACAAATGGTACTCAAGGGAATCCTGCCTGCCTCAACCAACATAGAGGCGGCACATGGACATCCGTTTCAATAACCACCGATACACTTGGCATCCATGAATCTGTCTAATCCTGTCTTGAAGCTATCAAGGCTGACAGCTGTCACAGGGCTGCAAGTTTGACACCCCTGCTGTAAACCAATTTTGCTCGTCGTAGAACCATAGGTTTTGCACCAACGTATCTGCGCTTACTTCTCAGTTGCAACAGATGCTTGGAAATATGGAGTGGGAATCCACACCATGTGCTGCAATGGTCTATAATGAGTTTGGGTAGTTTGTGATTCAGTGGATGGGAAAAATTTGGTCACGTTCTCAAATGTTAAGGGAGCCAAACCCTCGCATTTCGTCATGATATGGTTTACTTAAACACAGCATATTATGTGAGCACCGCAATTAAGTTACATCAACCCAGATTTAGAGTTAAGCATTGTGGATGAACTCAGCCATGAGTCAGTCAGCAGAATCTCCTAAATCAGAATATTCCAGCTTCTGCTATGGGCAGATAAGTGAGCCACCTGAACCAGGGAAGGGAGAGGTGGCATTTTGAATATCGTGCAAGCTGAATCAGATAATTCAGGGGCCAAATCAAATCGGTTTACCTTTATCAATCCAAATGAATGCCTGGCAGTTAGGTAACAATCATTAATCTGCTCTCAACTAATTTAATTGGGAATTATATAAGCTGCCGTTCCATTAATTCACATTTATTTAATGCAGTCTTAAAACCAGGGGTGAAATCCTGCAGGTTCTGATAGGTTCTGGAGAACCAGTAGTGGAAATTTTGAATAGTTTGGAGAAACAAAACTTTTGCCAGACCCATCCTTGAATACAGCTCATCTGTCTGGAATCCATACCACATCTCGGACATCAACACCCTTGAAAATGTCCAAAGATATTTCACCAGAAGAGCCCTTCACTCCTCCACTCGAAACAGAATACCCTACGAAAATAGACTAACAATACTGGGTCTAGAAAGCTTAGAACTACAACGCCTAAAACACGATCTAAGTATTGCCCACAAGATCATCTGCTGCAACATCCTGCCTGTTAATGACTACTTCAGCTTCAACCGCAACAACACAAGAGCATGCAACAGATTCAAACTTAATGTTAACCGCTCCAAACTTGGCTGTAAAAAATATGACTTTAACAATCGAGTTGTCGAAGCGTGGAACTCATTACCGGACTCAGTAGTGTCAACCCCTAACCCCCAACATTTTCCCCTTAAACTATCCACGACTGACCTCTCCGGGTTCCTAAGAGGTCAGTAAGGGGCGTGCATAAGTGCACCAGTGTGCCTTTCGTCCCCTGTCCAATTGTCTCTCCTTTATCTCATATATCTTTTCTTCCTTTCATATATCTTCTCCTCTATTTTTATATCTTTTCTTCTAACCTTTTCTTTATATATATTACTACATGTCTATTCTCTTCAATATGTAGTCTTCAGAGAGGGACGGCATGCAAATCTAAATAATAATAATAATAATAATAATAATAATAATAATAATAATTGTGTATTGGACAAATAAATAAATAAATAAATAAATAAATAAATAAATAAATAAACCAGAAAATACCAGCTCTGGCTGTCCCCAGAGTGGGGAGGGAATGGAAATTTTGCAGTATCCTTCCCCTGCCATAGCTACCAAGCCACACGTACAGAACCTGTAGTAAAAAAAAAATTGGATCTCGCCACTGCTTAAAACCATGTCTTTGTTTGAGGAATTCTTTGGTCTATGCACAGTTTGTTCTCTTGTGCATTCACACATTATGAATCATGCCATACAATCCAGGGTTTTTTTAAAAAAACAACTGAAAGAAATCTCTTTGGATCCTTTTGTGCATGGATTGCAGTATTGCTGTATGTCTAAGGCAGTGTTTCCCAACCTTGGCAACTTGAGGATATCTGGACTTCAACTCCCAAAATTCCCCAGCCAGCATTCGCTGGCTGGGGAATTCTGGGACTTGAAGTCCAAATATCTTCAAGTTGCCAAGGTTGGGAAACACTGGTCTAAGGCATAGCACAGCATTAGAGTTATATTTTATTGAACTATGGCAACAAAAGCAACAGCAAGCAGTTTTAACTCGCCCCCAACTATAATCATATTGTAGATCTAGCTAGACTCTAACTGAAAACTCTCTTTCATCATTTTACAAAAGGCAGAAATAAGTTTGGAGAGCTTCAAAGAGAACAGAGGTAGGTACTGCCCTGAAGATATTTCAGGGGTAATGAAGCCAACAAAATGTACTTCTTTGATCAATATATCATCAGTTATTATACAGCTGTGGCGTTTGGATTATAATTTGCTACCTTATTTACCTAGAGATTAAGCAACAACCAAATTTCGAGAAGAGGAGGAGGAGGAAGAGGAAGAAGAGGAAGAAGAAGGAGGAGGAGGAGGGGAAGCGAGGAGGAGGAGGAGAGGAAGAAGAGGAAGAGGAAGAAGAGGAAGAGGAGGAAGAGGAAGAGGAAGAGGAGGAAGAGGAAGAGGAGGAGGAGGAGGAAGAGGAGGAAGAAGAAGAAGAAGAAGAAGAAGAAGAAGAAGAAGAAGAAGAAGAAGAAGAAGAAGAAGAAGAAGAAGAAGAAGAAGAAGAAGAAGAAGAAGAAGAATCCAGTCTATTCTATTACAGTGACATGCTTTGGTAGCTATACAAGTTATGGGGGAATTTGGCCACCAAACATCCCAAGGAGGGACGCCAGAGAAAACCGTAGCCTTCACGCACGAGGGGCTGACATGTCGCAACCTATTTCGTCTCCTCAAAGCCAACTTCCAGCTTTTAAAAAGAAAAGAAAACCCCCGCAGCTCCAAAGGTTCGAAGCCAGGCGCACGCCCCCCACCCCGCCAACAACCCATTCCAATAGAAGTCAGCAAACTCACTTGGAAAGGCTCGATAAATTCGCCCTGCAGAAGGCTCCGCTGATCATGCCTGGGAGAGAAGGAATGGGAAGATCCCCCTCTGCTCGTTGACAGCTTCCGAGGCAGAGAAGCAGCAGCCGAAGGAAGGAGGTGAGCCAACTGTTGGTTTTGCCTTCGGGCAGCTGGAGAAAGCACGGGCCGATTCTCTGCTCGCCAACGCGACTTTGCAAACTCCTCCGGAGTTGATCCTTCGGTAGGATTGTGTAGGGGGGCAGCGGCCACGGTGCCTTCTATCCCCTGTCTCTCTATCCTGAATACTCCTCCTCCTCCTCCACCCACACACATCCTCGGCAGTAAGATCATATGATCCCAAACCCCTACTCCCACCCCACACTACCTTTACTGTATTCTCCCTAATAGGAGCAAATATTCATTCTCTGCAAGCGCGGAAGACAAGACAAGGTTTTTCATCCACTTTTACCCTAAGTAAAGAGATATAGGCTGGATTCGGGTTCAGTTTCATTGCAAATGAGCCAGGAGCCAGCAGCTGGAATGTGAAACTCAACACAAGGTGTTTGTTTACCTACAAACAGAAATAGCTGCTGGCAGCAAGAGACCCAGGGAGGCAGCACCTGTAGGCTGTAGCAAGAACTATACTGCTCAAAAAAATAATAAAGGGAACCCTTAAACAACACAATATAACTCCAAGTCAATCAAACCTCTGTGAAATCAAACTGTCCACTTAGGAAGCAACACTGATGGACAATCAATTTCACATGTTGTCGTGCACATGCAACTTTGTACAGAACAAAGTATTCGATTGGAATATTTCATTAATTCAGATCTATTTATTTATTTATTCATTCATTCATTTATTTATTTTTATTTGTTTTGTCCAATACACAATAATAATAGATGATATATACGAGTAGAATGTATAAAAGAGGGTATAGAAGAGAAATATAGGAGTAAAATATAACTAGAGAGAATAGCAGAAAATATAAGAGATAAAAGAGATAGAAGAGATAGAATGGATAAAAGAGATAGAAGAGAAGATATAGGAGATATAGGAAAGACTATAGGAAAGGGGACGGTACGCACTCTGGTGCACTTATGTACACCCCTTACTGACCTCTTAGGAATCTGGTGAGGTCAACCATAGATAGTCTAAGGGTAAAGTGTTGGGGGTTAAGGGATGATACTACGGAGTCCGGTAGTGAGTTCCACGCTTCGACAACTCGATTGCTAAAGTCATATTTTTTACAGTCAAGTTGGGCGCACTTAATATTAAGCTTGAATCTGTTGTGTGCTCTTGTGTTGTTGCGGTTGAAGCTGAAGTAATCATTGACAGGCAGGGAGTTGCAGCATATAATCCCGTGGGCAATACTTAGATCATGTTTGAGGCGTCGTAGTTCTAAGGTTTCAAGATCAGGGATTGTAAGTCTTGATTCGTAGGGTATTCTAGTACAGTGATACCTTGTCTTACAAACTTAATTGGTTCTGGGATGAGGTTCTTAAGGTGAAAAGTTTGTAAGATGAAACAATGTTTCCCATAGGAATCAATGGAAAAGCGATTAATGCGTGCAAGCCCAAAATTCACCCCTTTTGCCAGCCAAAGCGCCCGTTTTTGCGCTGCTGGACTTCCGTGTTTTTGCGATGCTGCAGGGGAATCCCAGCAGGGGAATCCCAGCATCGCAAAAATGAGCACTTCGCTGGCAACGGAAGTTTGGAGGTGGGGTTTCCCAGCGAAGGGAGCATCAGTGAAATTGCAGCATTGCAAAAACACCGAAGTACTCGAACCCCACCTCCGGACATGTGTGTTTTTGCGATGCTGCAATTTCACTGAGGTTCCCCTCGCTGGAAAACCCCACCTCCGGACTTCCATTGCCAGCGAACCACTCGTTTTTGCGCTGCTGGGATTCCCCTGCTGGAATTCCCCTGCAGCATCACAAAAACATGAAAGTCCGGAGGTGGGGTTTCCCATGGAGGGGAGCTTCAGGGGAACCCCAGCAGCGCAAAAACGTGTGCTTCGCTGGCAATGGAAGTCTGGAGGCAGGGCATCCCAGCGGCGGCGGTGGGTTTGTAAGGTGAAAATAGTTTGTAAGAAGAGGCAAAAAAATCTTAAACCCCGGGTTTGTATCTTGAAAGGTTTGTATGACGAGGCGTTTGTAAGACGAGGTATCACTGTATTGTTCTTTGAGTGTTCCCTTTATTTTTTTTGAGCAGTGTATATTTCAGAGCAACAGACTGTCTCAAGGGGGGGGGGGATATTTAAACGATGGATGGATTTATTATTTTCCAAAGCATCTGAAGGCAGAACAAAGCAGCAATGGGTTGCAGAAAATGTGACTTCAGCAACAGAATGGTCAATGCCTTGAATGCACTATCTGTGTTTTCTTCCCCAAACCCCCAAAACTTTAACCTTAAGCTGTCTACTGTTGACTTTACCCCATTCCTAAGAGGTCTGTATGGGGCGTGCATAAGCGAACCGATATGCCTACTGTCCTTGTCCTAATGCTCCCTTTTTATTTGTATCCTTTTCACGTATTCAAAACCATGCTTATACTTTTATCTGTTATCTTACATATGGTTGGCAAATAAAATAAAATAAAAATCCCTATTTCTCTTTTAGGGGAAATATAATAATCTGCCTTTGTAATATTTCCTAAAATATTTCATTCTTCTAGGAGAGGTTTGTGAGTTTGGTAGGGAAGGTTTGCCTATTTGCCGATGACTCTAAAGTGTGCAATAGGGTTGATATTCCTGGAGGCGTCTGTAATATGGTAAATGATTTAGCTTTACTAGATAAATGGTCAAAGCAATGGAAACTGCAGTTTAATGTTTCCAAATGTAAAATAATGCACTTGGGGAAAAGGAATCCTCAATCTGAGTATTGCATTGGCAGTTCTGTGTTAGCAAAAACTTCAGAAGAGAAGGATTTAGGGGTAGTGATTTCTGACAGTCTCAAAATGGGTGAGCAGTGTGGTCGGGCGGTAGGAAAACCATGTAGGATGCTTGGCTGCATAGCTAGAGGTATAATAAGCAGGAAGAGGGAGATTGTGATCCCCTTATATAGAGCGCTGGTGAGACCACATTTGGAATATTGTGTTCAGTTCTGGAGACCTCACCTACAAAAAGATATTGACAAAATTGAACGTGTCCAAAGACAGGCTACAAGAATGGTGGAAGGTCTTAAGCATAAAACGTATCAGGAAAGACTTAATGAACTCAATCTGTATAGTCTGGAGGACAGAAGAGAAAAGGGGGGACACGATCGAAACAATTAAATATGTTAAAGGGTTAAATAAGGTTCAGGAGGGAAGTGTTTTTAATAGGAAAGTGAACACAAGACCAAGGGGACACAATCTGAAGTTAGTTGGGGGAAAGATCCAAAGCAACGTGAGAAAATATTATTTTACTGAAAGAGTAGTAGATCCTTGGAACAAACTTCCAGCAGACATGGTTGATAAATCCACAGTAACTGAATTTAAACATGCCTGGGATAAACATATATCCATTGTAAGATAAAATACAGGAAATAGTATAAGGGCAGACTAGATGGACCATGAGGTCTTTTTCTGCCGTCAGTCTTCTACGTTCCTATGTTTCTAGGTGGGTGCAAACCTTCTACACCAATAAGATGACAAAGTAATAAATCACTGCTTCCAACTACTCCTCCACAAAGGACCACACCTGATAAACCAACCAAAGCAGGAGACCCTCTAGAACAGTGATGGTGAACCTATGGCACGGGTGCCACAGGAGGCATGCGGAGCTATATCTGCTGGCACGTGAGCCATTGCCCTGGCTCCGCTCCAATGTGCATGTGTGTGCTGGCCAGCTAATTTTTGGCTCACATGGACACTCTGGGAGGGCATTTTTGGCTTCCAGAGAGCCTCAGGGGGGATGCACTCGAACCACTGTGCCACCTTGGCTCATTTTAATATCAATCTAATAAACCAGTTCCATCTTTTACAAAACTTTCTTCTTATAAAAATGGAAATATTTGGTGCACCACAGGGGTGAAACACTGCCGGTTCACTCATATTCATCGATCGTCAGAGACCCAATCATAAAAGGAGCACAAGGCTCTGCCCACCTGCCCGAATGTTGCCATTTGGGTTCTTTTACCCTCTGCGCATGCGCAAAACATTCTGTGCATGCGCAGAGGGTAAAAGAACTCAGATGGCAGTGTCTGGATGGGAGGGCAGAGCCTCATGCTCCCTTTGCGACCGGCTCTCTGACGACTGACAGGTTATTTATTTTATTTTATTTATTTATTATTTATTTATTTTGTCCAGTACACAATGAGGGTTTTAGTGGGTATTGTTATGTCCGGGAGTACCAACGACAGGAGATGCCTAGAAAGGCTCCATACAGGAAGTGTTATGAGAACAGGAAAGGGCACCGGGAGAGAGGCGGTAACCTAGCAACCGGGGAACATAAGGGACAATCATTGGTTCGTTCCTCAGCCAGTTGGTAGTTAAATAGGGAAACCCCGAGGAGGTTTGACAGTTGAATACTGACTGTTGTATTAACGTTATGTTTATGTTGGAATAAAGCAGTTCAAGCAAAGCCGCAATTACGTGTCCGAATCTGTACAAAGCCACTTCAGGTATATGTCTATATACACATAGTAAAATACATGATGAAGGTTATAGAGGAGATACTCATAGTAAAATATATCTAAGAAAGAATAGAAAAGAAGGTATAGTAATAGAACATATCAATGAAAGAATAGAAGAAGAGATATAGGAATAGAAAAAAGGTATAGGAGATATAGGAGAGCAATAGGACAGGGGACAGAAGGCACTCTAGTGCACTTGTACTTGCCCCTTATAGGTACTGCAGAAAAAAGCAATTGCTGCCAACCTGCCTTCCATTGAGGACCTGTATACTGCACAAGTCAAAAAGAGGGCAGGGAAAATATTTACTGACCCCTTGCATCCTGGACACAAACTGTTTCAACTCCTACCCTCAAAATGTCACTATAGAGCACTGCACACCAAGACAACTAGACAGAAGAACAGTTTCTTCCCGAACACCATCACTCTACTAAACAAATAATTCCCTCAACACTGTCAGCTTTTTACTAAATCTGCACTTCTATTTTACTAGTTTTTCTCATCATTCCTATCATCCTTTTCCTTCCACTTAGGACCGTATGACTGTAACTTGTTGCCTGTATCCTAAGATTTTTATTAATATTGAGTGTTTCTTCATTGCTTATTTGACCCCTATGACAATCATTAACTGTTGTACCACATGATTCTTGACAAATGTATCTTTTTCTTTTATGTACGTTGAGAGCATATGCACCAAAGACAAATTCCTTGAGTGTCCAATCACACTTGACCAATATTCTATTCTATTCTATTGTATTCTATTCTATTCTATTCTATTCTACAAGCGAACCGGGAGCATTTCACCCCTGTTGTGCACAACTTCACAAAGCAGTTTTATGTTTCATAACCCAAGAACAGTTCAAACCCGAAAAAGAATAGAATAGAGTAGAGTAGAGTAGTGTAGAGTAGAGTAGAGTAGAGTAGAGTAGAGTAGTGTAGTGTAATGTAGTGTAGTGTAGAGTAGAGTAGAATAGAATAGAATAGAATAGAATAGAATAGAATAGAATTCTTTATTGGTCAAGTGTGATTGGACAACGATCCAAAACAGTAGTGGGTTCTAAAACCATTTACTACTGGTTTGCTCATGCGCAAGATGCTTCTGGGTATGCGCAGAAGCGTCCCGGGTGGATGGGCCCATTGCAGGCACTACTGGTTCTTAGAACTGGGCCGAACCGGGAGCAACCCACTGCTGATCCAAAATGAATCTCAGTACAATTGCTTCTCTAAAACTAAACACTCTTTTAAAAACAAGACCCCATTTGATTATGCCATTCTCCTAATAAAGCAGCTTAATTTTTCCAGCAATATAGAAAAATTACACTGAAGATTTGGAGACGACAGAATCAAATATAAAAAAGCATTCTTAGCCAAGAAGGCCTAATTTCAAAGACCCTTTTCACCTCTTTTTCCCCTTCTAATATATTATCCCCTCTCAGAAAACACCACTTATTCGTCAAAAGCTCCACAAGACTATTGGTATCCTGCAGGAAAAAGAAATGTGCTTGTTGTTAAAAATCCACCATAATGACATTAACATCTGTTCATTGTTTAAAAAAAATAATATTAACTCTTCACTGCCCAGAAAAGCTAAGGCTGCCACAAGGAACTTGCATTTTGTTACAGAACTAGGAATCTGTGTTTTTGTCTCTGCTGCCCACCTGATGCCTTCAGGGTGTATCTTGCAGAATTTGCAACCAGCATTGCAAATGGAGTGGGCTGCCTTACACTCGCATAAAATTGACTGCAACAGGAAATACTTTATAGCTGTCTTGTGAAACCTGTCTCCTTCCAGATGTGTTAGAACTGTATCTCCCGTAATTCCTAGATAACATACTGTACTTTCTACATTTTTTCTGGAAACTATAGTCTAAACGTATCGACAGACCACCAGGTCTGAAAAAACGTATGAAGTCATGATGACTAACTTAGCCTTCAGAAAGACGGGCCTTAAAAATTGCCTTTCTGGGAAGTTTTCTAGGGCAGCAAGAAGAATCAGTTCTGAGTCATTTGTTTGTTTAGTAAACAGAGGAAGGAAATAATATTATCTATATGAAGATGCTATTCGTAGACAAAACAATCAAAAGCATAATTAGAATTTCATCTCCTATTCAATCTAACTTTATCCAATGGGTCAAAACTACGGTAAGTTCTTTTAAATTCTCTTTAAATCCCAATTTGGTGAATGCCAATATTTCTATAGCTGCCAAGAATGATAGAAAGATTTATTTCACAGTAGTTTATTATTGCTTGCCTCAATACTCAAACTTTTTACCAAGTCTGCACTTCTATTTCTACTAGTTTTTTTCTCTTCATTCCTATCATCCTTTTCCTCCCACTTAGGACTGTATGACTGTAACTTGTTGCTTGTATCCTAAGATTTTTATAAATATTGATTTTCGTCATTGCTTATTTCACCCTTATAGCAATCATTAAGTGTTGTACCACATGATTCTTGACTAATGTATCTTTTTCTTTTATGTACACTGAGAGCATTTGCACCAAAGACAAATTCCTTGTGTGTCCAATCACACTTGGCCAATAAAGAATTCTATTCTGTTCTCTGGATAGGAATCTTGCCAGACTAAAGCACCTATATGCAAAAATACTAGACGTAGCCTGTGAACTGCTGGGAAGTGTGTGTGTGAGGCTGCCTTCACTCTCTTCCTGCATACCAAAGATTCCAAGCGATGTTGCCTCTTTGCTCTCTGGGAAACAGCCCCTCCCCACTGTGACTCTGGACCACATTCTACCATATCGGCATATGAATCTCCCTATTGTTTCAGATTATTTGAAGAGGATGGTTTTCGTTTGTTTATTTGTTTGTTTGTTTGTTTGTTTGTTTGTTTGTTCATTCATTCCAATACAAATTGAAAGTTAAAGAGAATAAAAACATGTAGTAGTAAATATCAGGGAAAGAATAGAAGAGAAGATACAGGAATAAATATATCAATGAAAGAATAGAAGAAAAGATATACAAAAGAAGAAAAGATATAGGAGATTCGCCCACATTTCTGCAACACTCTGCGGCCTGCACTGGCTGCCGATCGGTTTCCGGTTACAATTCAAAGTGTTGGTAATGACCTTTAAAGCCCTACATGGCATTGGGCCAGAATACATCCGGAACTGCCTTCTACCGCACGAATCCCAGCGGCCGATAAGGTCCCACAGAGTTGGCCTTCTCCGTGTCCCGTCGACCAAACAATGTCGTTTGGAGGGCCCCAGGGGAAGAGCCTTCTCTGTGGCAGCCCCGGCCCTCTGGAATCAACTCCCCCCAGAGATTAGAACGGCCCCCACCCTCCTTGTCTTTCGCAAATTACTCAAGACCCACCTTTGTCGCCAGGCATGGGGGAGTTAGGATATTCCTTCCCCTAGGCCATTACAAGTTATGTATGGTATGTTTGTGTGTATGTTTGGTTTTTATAATAAGGGTTTTTAGTTGTTTTATTAATTGGATTGTTACATGTTGTTTTTTATCATTGTTGTTAGCCGCCCCGAGTCTGCGGAAAGGGGCGGCATACAAATCCAATAAATAAAATAAAATAAAATATAGGAGTGACAATTGGACAGGGGACAGAAGGCACACTAGTGCACTTATGCTCGCCCCTTACTGACCTCTAAGGAACCTAGAGAGGTCAATCGTGGATAATCTAAGGGGAAAATGTTGGGGCTTGGGGGTTGACACCAAGGAGTCCGGTAATGAGTTCCACGCTTCGACAACTCAATTGCTGAAGTCGTATTTTTTACAGTCAAATTTGGAGCAGTTGATATTAAGTTTGAACCTGTTGCGTGCTCTTGTGTTATTGCGGTTGAAGCTGAAGTAGTCATTGACAGGCAGGATGTTGCAGCATATGATCTTCTGGGCAATACTTAGATCATGTTTAAGGCGTCGTAGTTCTAGGCTTTCTAGACCCAGGATTGTAAGTCTAGTTTCTAAGGGTATTCTGTTTCGAGTGGAGGAGTGAAGGGCTCTTCTGGTGAAGTATCGCTCTTCAACAAGCCACGTTAGACATAGCAATTACAGAACAGGATCTATGTTTTTATGGTGGTATCAAATAGTGGCTTGTCAAACCCATTGCTCCCAGTGCGCGCATGTGCTTGCATGCACAATACTTCTGTACATGCATAGAAGCATCCTGGGCGCGTGGGCTGAGCCTCCCATCCCCACCACTACCAATCCGAGAGCAACCCACTGCTGGGATCAAACTACAGTGATACCTCGTCTTACAAACTTAATTGGTTCCAGGACGAGGTTCTTAAGGTGAAAAGTTTGTAAGACGAAACAATGTTTCTCATAGGAATCATTGGAATAGCGATTAATGCGTGCAAGCCCAAAATTCACCCCTTTTGCCAGCTGAAGCGCCTGTTTTTGTGCTGCTGGGATTCCCCTGAGGCTCCTCTCCATGGGAAACTCCACCTCCAGACTTCTGTGTTTTTGCGATGCTGCAGGAGAATCCCAGCAAGGGAATCCCAGCATCACAAAAACGAGCGCTTCACTGGCAACAGAAGTCCGGAGGTGGGGTTTCCCAGCAAAGGGAGCATCAGTGAAATCACAGCATCGCAAAAACACCAAAGTCCTCGAAACCCCACCTCTGGACCTCTGTGTTTTTGTGATGCTGCGATTTCACTGAGGCTCCCCTCTCTGGGAAACCCCACCTCCAGACTTCTGTTGCCAGCAAAGCACCCGTTTTTGCACTGCTGGGATTCTCCTGCTGGAATTCCCCTGCAGCATCACAAAAACACGGAAGTCCAGAGGTGGGGAGCCTCAGGGAAATCCCAGCAGCGCAAAAACGGGTGCTTCGCTGGCAACGGAAGTCCAGAGGCGGGGCATCCCAGCGGCGGCGGTGGGTTTGTAAGGTGAAAATAGTTTGTAAGAAGAAGCAAAAAAATCTTAAACCCCGGGTTTGTATCTTGAAAGGTTTGTATGACGAAGCGTTTGTAAGATGAGGTATCACTGTACTGAACAATCCCTTTGGAGCAAGATTATACATCTACTGAAGGGCAAAATGATGGCTACCTTGAAGCCTACAAGGGCGTGAAGCCCCCTTATAAAGTTTAAAGGGTTTTAAATTTTATAAGCTGCTTTGGGTGATTCTGTTCCTAGGGCAACTTAAAGTACTGCTTATCAATTGGTCAGAAGGTAGAATTGAGGCATAAGCAAGTTCACTTATGAAGAGTGAATGAGCAAATCAATAAAATAAATTTTATTTGAATTTGAATTTATTCAAATAAAATAAATTTTATTTGAATCAAACCCATTGCTTCTAAAAGCTTCTGCTTTCTCCCAAAACATGCAGCCACACACACACCAAAAAAAACCTCTGGTGGATGATTCTCTAGCAAGCTCTAAAGCAGAATATTCCTGATACGTCACTTTGTTATGTTCATTATAATCACAGGCTAACCAGATATGATATCAATTCTTTCTCTCTGCTGCAAATCGGAGCCTGATGAGAAAACCATATTTCTGCAAGTAATGTCTCAGTCAAGAATGCAGGAAGTGATGCAAATTAAAAAAACAACCAGCAAGAAAGGGAAGGAATATTTTATCCATGTGATAGAAAGAAGGATGATCTCTGTGAAATGTTTCCTGGGTAGTTTGACTACTAGGGAAGATGTAAAATGTGTACCAAGTATTGCAGAGTGGAATCCCTATAATCCTTGGGATTAAATTACTCTTCCAGGGTTTCATAACTAAAGGAGAATATGCAGAGATTTAAACCCGTGTTGATAAAACTTCTCTTTCAACCCTAAAGGAGGGGGGGAACCATTTATAGGCGACAGGCACATTTCGTAACAAATCTGTTTAAAATATAAACTACAAAACAGAATAACAGAGTTGGAAAGGGACCTTGGAGGTCTTCTAGTCCAACACCCTGCAGGAAACCCTATGCCGGAGGTCTTCAAACTTGGACACCTTTAAAACTTGTGGACTTCAACTCCCAGAATTCTCTAGCCAGCATAGGGCGGGGCACATCCACAGGCTCCAGAGGCCTTCCTCAAGCCTCTGGGAGGGCAAAAACAATCTCTCCCTGGTTCCAGAAGCCCTCCGAAGGCTGGAAACAGGCCTTTTTCTGGACTTCCTGGAGGCCTGTTTTTCACCCTCCCCAGGCTCTAGAGCAGTGATGGCGACCCTATGGCACGGGTGCCACAGGTGGCACGCAGAGCTATATTTGCTGGCATGCGGGCTGCTGCCCTAGCTCAGCTCCAATGTGCATATGTGTGCTGGTCAGCAGATTTTTGGTTCACACAGACACTCTGGGATGGCGTTTTTGGCTTCCAGAGAGCCTCCAGGGGGATGGGGAGGGTGTTTTTACCCTCCCTTGGCTCCAGGGAAGCCTTTCGAGTCTGGGAAGGGCAAAAAAGGAGCCTGCTGGGCCCACCAGAAGTTGGGAAACAGGCTGTTTCCATCCTCCAGGGGAACTCCAGGGGGTGTGGGAAGCTGTTTTTGCCCTCCTCAGGCATTGAATTATGGATGTGGGCACTCACACATGCATGATAGCGCACGCCCACGCTTTTTCGGCACCCGAGGGAAAAAAGGTTCACCATCACTTGTTAGTATAGGGTACATGGCTGTTAGGGATTGCCATTGTAAACTGCATATTGTACACTTGTACCAAACTTGTACTTAAGGAGTTAATGTGCACTTAAAGGGTTAACTTGAACTTGAAGAGTTAATATTCAATGCTGTTTTGTCACTTCCTCTTTGAAGCTATAAAAGCTCATTATTCTGCTCGGTCATTTCCTTTACTTTCGCCTGAGAGATGGGGGAGTTGTGTTTAAGCTTCATGCTTGTATAAGCTTTGTGCTTTTATCTATATTGTGTTTACACTTCGTGCATATCTTCTTGTATAAGCTTCGTGCTTATTATCTATTTTGCTTTGTGCTAATCTTGTAACTGCTCAGTGTGTATTATTTTGTATTTGCTTCGGGCTTATTCTGGATTGTTTATATTTTGTTTATATGTAAATAATACTTGTTTTAACTAAGTCTGTGTCTTGGCTTTATCACACATCCACGCTCTGTTAAAATTCTCTGCTCGGCATTGTCGAAGGTTTCATAGCCTATCTAACCGAGACAAGCCAACATCACTACTCTAGAGCTTTCCTCGAGCCTCCAGGAGGGCAAAAGCAAAGAAACGCCAAAAATCGGTGAAATCTCATTTCACTTGATGTGCATGCACAGAAGCGAAATCTCACACGTGCATAAGCGTACATGCATCGGGGGTGTGGAGATGTGTGCACATCTCCATTTTCACCACCGGGACACCGATCCCAGGCATACTGGCTTCAGCCCACTACTGCGCTGTCTCCTTCCACTGTCAGAGGGTTGTAGGAGGCCATCCCAGCCAAAAACAGCCGGCAGAGCACTTGAGCAGTGGTGGGTTGCTACCGGTTTGCCCTGGTTAGGCCAAACTGGTTGCGGTAGTGGTGGGAGGCTCCAAACTACCTTCCCAGAGGTCTGCGCGCCCACACATGCATGTTCACAGTTCCAGACTGATAGCAAAGGTTAAGTGAAACCCACTACTGCATTCGGGCCGACACAGGCGCCCCCGACACGAGTGACATCAAGCTGGCCACGCCCACCCCACCTCCCTGACATCAAACACAACCCTGATGACACTTTTGGTTTGGAAGAACAAAATTGGAAGATTCTTCTAGGAAGAAAGGGGTTTTGTTTTTGTATTTTTACTCAGCTGCTCTTCAATGGTTTCAGGCAGGAATGAGACGAAGCAGCCTGAAGTAAGCCAGAACTGAAAACTTGCCAGGAGGCAAGTCAAAGGGTTAGGCAAAAATAATAAAGAATTATCAAGTTTAGCCCTGAGAACATGTTGCCAGACGCAATTGGAACTGAAAACTAAAGATGCAGTAGATAGACAGGACTTGTGTTAGGCCTGAATTTAGAAACTAGTCCATTCTGTCTGCCTCCATCCATATATTCTTTGAAGGAAATGCATGACTTTTTTTGTTTTTTGTTTTAAATTATATTAGAGTTTTTAAGTCTTTTTAGCTATATTAATTGGATTTTTAGATGTATTGTTATGTTGTTCTGATATGTTGTGAGCCGCCCCGAGTCCTCGGAGAGGGGCGGCATACAAATCCAATAAATAAATAAATTATGCTCTTATCTCCCTGTTCTGTCGGGCTCTCTGGTAGACTCCTCCCAAAAATTCACAGGTACAAATTTCGGACACACACACACGTTTGAAAATTCAAAACAATGTTCTTTATCATGAAAATTCACTTAAACTAAGCCCTCTTTTGGTATAGCAAAGAGCACTGGTCTCCAAACAAACTGGTAATTTGTACAAGTCCCTTATCAGTTCTGTGATACTTAGCTTGCAGCTGTGAGGCAATTCACAGTCCTTCTTCTTTCACAAAGTGAAACACACTTTGCTCTGGTTTAGTTTCAAAGCGGGGAAAAATCAGCACACAAAAGGTCAAAGTCAGTAAAGCAGTCACAAAACACAAAGATCAGATAATCCTCCACAATGGCCAAACCCACAGGCTGCTATTTATAGCAGCCTCACTAATTCCCACAGCCCCACCCAACCACAGGTGGCATCATTTTCTTTCATAATAATCTCTCAGTTGTGGTTGCCTATGCATCGCTCTCCGCATGCGTGGCTGTATCATTAACTCTTGTTCTGAATCCAAGGAGGAGCTAGATAATTGATCTCCTTCTGAGCTGTCTGCCACACTCTCCTCCTCCCTGTCACTCATGTCTTCTTGGTCAGAGGAGCCTTCATCAGCAGATTCCACCGGGGGGGGGGGGGCAAAACAGGCCTGCAGCATGTGGATGTCTCCCCCACATCCACAGTCCTTGGGGCAGGAGCTGGGCCAGAGCTAGCCACAACACTCCTCCAAGGTGTTTTTTAAAAGGCAACTGGACTGTCTTTGTTCTTGTTTGAAAACGTTTCGCTTTTCATCCAAGAAGCGTCTCCAATTCTGACTGAATGCTGGAGAATATAAAGATTTATATTCCCTTCAGGCCTTCACTACCATTCAGTTAGAGCTGAAAAAGCTTCTTGGATGACGAAAGTAACTTGCCTTTTTATGTACGTTGAGAGCTTGTTATTATATTGGGGTTCTTTTTAAACTTTTTTAAATATTTAAATTTATTTGGATTTGTTACGATTTGTTTATGCCTTGTTGTGAGCCGCCCCGAGTCCGTGGAGAGGGGCGGCATACAAATCTAAATAATAAATAAATAAATGAATGAATGAATGAATGAATGAATGAATGAATGAATAAATGAATGAATGAATGAATAAATAAATAAGCACTAAGACAAATTCCTTGTGTGTCCAATCACACCTGGCCAATAAAAGAAATTCTATTCTATTCTATTCCATTCCATTCTATGAGAAGTGAAATGTCTTCAAGGAAAAATAAAGTAAGTCTAGTTGCCTTTTAAAAAACCCACCTTTGGGAAAACCATGATCTGTATAGCTGAGAATCTCCATAGACATGAGGCTCTGATATTTCTCTCTTAAGGCAAATCCCTTCCCCATATTCACAAAAGAGTTTGAAGCCAATTTGAAGTCATCTTCACTCCTGTCAAACTTTGAAACATTACAATAAAAAGGTAGCTTATTTGGAAACAGCAGTTTGCAATTGCTTTCCTCCAAGGAATATTTTTCAAGTTCCCAATTAGCCTATGGCTCATGATTCTCTAGCAATTTTTTATCCAACTCTCTTTTGCTTTTCTGCCAAAATTGGCTAAGGGCTGCTTTCTATTGAGGGTAGTTAACAAAAGGAGAAACATAATGCAAGCAGACTTCCAGTTCTTGAGGTCGGCAGATTCTGGAGTAACAATACTCCTACATTTTAAGCAACAATAAACGATGCCTTCATTTATTTTTTTTCCCAGCATATTTGTGCTCACTCGCAAAAAAGAAAAAAAGGATCCGAATGGATGGTATGAGAGGAAGTTCCTGGCTGCAAAGACACCATTCTTCTACTGTGTTTAAAGCTTTTTGCAAGCTGGGTTAGCAAAATGAGGGCATGACAATGATATCATGCCAAACGTTTTGGAAAGTAGCCCTTTCCCGATATCTGTAATTATGACTACATATCATTACAATAGCTGGAACTGGGGAGGGGAGGAAAGGAAGGGAAGGGAAGAGAAGGGAAGGGAAGGGAAAGGTTAGGTTAGGTTACCCAGATTAGGTCACTGATTTTCTATGGGAAGATGTACCCAAATCTTTTATTTATTTATTTATTTATTTATTTATTTAGTTAGTTAGTTAGTTAGTTAGTTAGTTAGTTAGTTAGTTAGTTAGTTAGTTAGTTAGTTAGTTAGTCAGTTAGTCAGTTAGTCAGTTAGTCAGTTAGTCAGTCAGTCAGTCAGTCAGTCAGTCAGTCAGTCAGTCAGTTAGTTAGTTAGTTAGTTAGTTAGTTAGTCCAATACGCAATGAGGGTTTTAGTGGGTATATATCTATATACACATAGTAAAATACATGATGAAGGTTATAGAGGAGATACTCATAGTAAAATATATCTATGAAAGAATAGAAAAGAAGACATAGTAATAGAACATATCAATGAAAGAATAGAAGAAGAGATATAGGAATAGGAGAAAGGTACAGGAGATATAGGAGAGCAATAGGACAGGGGACGGAAGGCACTCTAGTGCACTTGTACTCGTCCCTTACTGACCTCTTAGGAATCTGGATAGGTCAACCGTAGATAATCTAAGGGTAAAGTGTTGGGGGTTTGGAGATGACACTATGGAGTCCGGTAATGAGTTCCACGCTTCGACAACTCGGTTACTGAAGTCATATTTTTTACAGTCAAGTTTGGAGCGGTTAATATTAGGTTTAAATCTGTTGTGTGCTCTTGTGTTGTTGTGGTTGAAGCTGAAATCCCTGTGTACAAATCGATGGTGACACCACACTTGGAGTACTGTGTTCAGTTCTGGTCACTGCACCTCAAGAAGGATATAATGGAACTGGAAAAGGTGCAAAAAAGGGCAACAGAGGTAAGAAAGTGAGGACAAATAAAGGGGAATATTTCTTCACCCAGAGGGTCGTTGGTTTATGGAATTCCTTTCCAGAAGAGGTTGTGACAGCTGTCAGTGTGGATAGCTTCAAGGCAGGATTAGATAGATTCAGGGATGCCGAGTGTATTGGTGGTTATTGAAACGGCTGTCCGTGTGCTGCCTTTATGTTGGTTGAGGCAGGCAGGGTTCCCTTGGGTGCCATTTGTTGCGGGTCAAGATGCAGTGGGGTAGCAAAAATGGAGCTCCACCCGAGCACCCAATTTGCACTGAAAGATGTTGAAAGAAAATGCAGGGCGTCCTGCATAAGCCACGCCCACAGTGTGATAGTAAAACATTTGGTAGCCCTTCACTGCTCCCCAGGCTCCAAAGCCCTCCCCCATCCCTCCAGAGCCAAAACACCCTCCCAAAAATCAGCTGACCAGCACACACATGCACATTGGAGCTGAGCTAGGGCAACGACTCGTGTGCCAGCAGATATGGCTCCGCGCCATAGGTTCACCATCACTGGTCTATTGCATTGGAATCAAATTCTCAATATCAGCCCCGGATTTAAAGCTAGGCCTTCTCCTCCTGCCTTTTTGAATCCATGAGATTTTTCCCAACCTTGAAACTCGGGAGACATCTGTTCAGTGTTTACATAATGATGCTGTCTGGGCTAAAAATGGTTGCTTCCAATTTTGCTGGCTTCAGTTTTACAATCGCACAGGCTGAAAAGCAACTTCTGGAGCACTGCAAAGAACAATGTGAAAATGCCCTTATCGTACCAACAAACCAGCCACATGCTGTATTCCCGTTTACAGCTGGACCCCAGCCTGTCCTGTTTTTCCACCAGGTCAAAGTATTTTCATTTGTAAAATCTTTCCCTCTGATGGTATGTGGGAGTGCTATTTTTATTCCTTTGGCTGGTGGAATTTTTAAGTGTTTATAACGCTGCTATTATGGAAATGATCTTAAAATATGCATTTCTGATGATTTTCCAGAGCAGCGCTTCTCAACCTTGGCAATTTGAAGAGATGGGGGACTTCAGCTCCCAGAATTCCCCAGTTTTGCTGGCTGGAGAAGTTGAAGTCCACATACATCTTCAAATTGCTGAGGTTGAGAAACACTGCTCTAGAATATGTATTTAAATACATACCATAATTTTTGGGCGTCCTCCTCGATCCACAGCTGACATTGGAACATCATCTTTCGGCTGTGGCGAGGAGGGCATTTAAACCAGGTTCACCTGGTGCACCAGTTGTGGCCCTATTTGGAAAGGGAGTCATTGGTCACAATCACTCATGCCCTCATCACCTCGAGGTTCGATTACTGCAACGCTCTCTACATGGGGCTACCTCTGAAAAGTGTTCGGAAACTTCAGATCGTGCAGAACACAACCACGAGAGCCATCATGGGGCTTCCAAGATTCGCCCACGTTTCTTCAACACCTCGTGGCTTGCATTAGCTGCCGATCAGTTTCCGGTCACAATTCAAAGTGTTGGTTATGACCTTTAAAGCCCTACATGGCAATGGACCAGATTACCTCCGGAACTGCCTGCTACCACACAAATCCCAGCAACCGATAAGGTCCCACAGAGTTGGCCTTCTCCGGGTCCCGTCGACTAAACAATGTCGTTTGGCGGGCCCCAGGGGAAGAGCTGAGTTGAGATAGCTCTTCCCCCTAGGCCATTACAAATTATGCATGGTATGTTTGTGTGTATGTTTGGATTTATAATAGGGGTTTGTAGTTGTTTTTATTATTGGATTGTACATGTTGTGTTTATTATTGTTGTTAGCCGCCCCGAGTCTACGGAGAGGGGCGGCATACAAATCCAATAAATAATAATAATAATAATAATAATAATAATAATAATAATAATAATAATAATTATTATTATTATTATTATTATTATTATTATTATTATTATTACTATTATTATAAGACACACCTTTTTCCTCCCTAAAAGAGGCTGAAAATTCTAGTGCATCTTATATTCTGAGTGTAGGTTTTTTGAAGTTTTTTTTTCTTTTTTCTTTGCCTCTGAGATTCCTTCCTCTACCACCGGCACCCGCCACTACCGATACACTCGAAGCGGGCTGAATCGGAAGCATTTCACCCCCTGACTGGGGGTATAAATTCCTGATTGGTGATAAAGTTTGCTAGTTGACCTTTTTCTCTTGTAGGCCAATCTAGGAGGAGAAATAAAATAGGTGTAGATAATATACAGTAGTACCTCGTGATACAAACCTCTCGTCATACGAACTTTCCAAGATACAAACCCGGGGTTCGGAAATTTTTTGCCTCTTCTTACAAACTTTTTCCGCCTTACGAACCCACCACCCGAACGCTGAACCTGGAAGTTTGGCAAAAGTTCAGGTTCGGGTGGCCGCTGAGAAGCCCTGCCGCCCGGCTGTCGCCTTTTGAAACAGCCGGGGGGCTTCTCGGTGTCCTCCCGAACCCGAACGCCAAACCCAAACTTTTGCCGAACTTATTATTATTATTATTATTATTATTATTATTATTATTATTATTATTTATTGGATTTGTATGCCGCCCCTCTCCGCAGACTCGGGGCGGCTAACAACAATGATAAAAACAGCATGTAGAAATCCAATTAATAAAACACCTAAAAACCCTTATAATAAAACCAAACATACACACAAACATACCATGCATAACTTGTAATGGCCTAGGGGGAAGGAATATCTTAACTCCCCCATGCCTGGCAGCATAAATGAGTCTTGAGTAGTTTACGAAAACTACTTCCGGGTTCGGCGTTCGGGAGGCTGCCGAGAAGCCCCGCCGCCTGGCTGTCGCCTTTTGAAACAGCCAGGAGGCTTCTCGGCATTCTTCCGAATGCCGAACCCAGAAGTTCGGCAAAAGTTCAGGTTCAGCGTTCGGGTTCAGGAGAACACCGAAAAGCCCCGCCGCCCAGCTGTCAGCTTTGCAAACGAGCCCCGGAGCTGTCGGCCGGTCGGGAGGCTCAAATGGAGGTGGGGAATCCCAACAGGGAATTCCATGGGCGGAGCTTTGACGTCATGAAGATGTCCTTCCTGGAGTCCACGTTTCGGCCGGCCAGGAAGGACGTCTCCGTGACGTCAAAGCTTGGCGGCCACCCGAACCTGAACCCAAACCTGAACTTTTGCCGAACTTCTGGGATCGGCATTCGGGAGAATGCTGAGAAGCGCCCAGCTGTTTCAAAAGGTGACAGCTGGGCGGCGGCGCCCAGCAAAGCGCCATTTTTGCTTTTTTTTCTTGCATTCATTAATTGATTTTACATTGTTTCCTATGGGAAACATTGTTTCGTCTTATGAACTTTTCGCCTTATGAACCTCCTCCGGGAACCAATTAAGTTCGTAAGACGAGGTATTACTGTATCTTGCCTTGAGCTCCTGGGAAGAAAAGTGGGCTAAAAACCAAGGAATTGCATTTGATGTTATTTGAAATTATGAAGGAGCAAAGAATGAGACATTGGATTGATGGTTTTGGCGACATTCGTATGTCTGCCATAACTTCCAGTTCTTGGCTGAGCAGCTAGCTAAAGTATCCAGCTGCCAGCCTATGTATGTCTGAAACAGAGCTACAGGAAAGACTCCAATATAAATACCATAGGCTATTTGAATGGGTTCATTTGTCTGTTTTTCTTACAAAGTTCTCAAAAAGCAAAAATATACCACCAGGGAAAGAAGCTCCTAATGTGCAATGCGGGTGGAGGCTTTTCTTCTGAAGGCGTGCCATTTCTATGAAGACATTTTCAATTTTGAGAGAAAGGAGATGCTGATAATTGAACCAAAAGTAGAATAAAATCTTCTTAATCGTGCCAGTGAGAATCCAGTCTCCTTTTGTTGAGCTGGACAGCCAAATAGATACTGAACCTTTTCTGAAATCCACAGTGAGGCTGTCGAAAAACATGTTGATGAAACAAGATACTGATTTAAATTTAGAAATTAATTAAACAATGTGGTAAAAAATCAGAAATATACAGAAAGCTAATCTCTAAAGACTCTGAAAGATGGGTGTGACCTAAAGATGAAAGGGGGGAGGAGGGAGGGAAAAATAATCCCCTAATTCTCAAATTAGAAACATAGAAGATTGACGGTAAAAAAAGACCTCATGGTCCATCTAGTCTGCCCTTATACTATTTCCTCTATTTTATCTTAGGATGGATATATGTTTATCCCAGGCATGTTTAAATTCAGTTACTGTGGATTTGCCAACCACGTCTGCTGGAAGTTTGTTCCAAGCATCTACTACTCTTTCAGTCGAATAATATTTTCTCACGTTGCTTCTGATTTTCCCCCCAACTAACCTCAGATTGTGCCCTCTTGTTCTTGGGTTCACTTTTCTATTAAAAACACTTCCCTCCTGAACCTTATTTAACCCTTTAACACAGTTAAATGTTTTGATCATGTCCCCCCTTTCCCTTCTGTCCTCCAGACTATACAGATTGAGTTCATGAAGTCTTTCCTGATACGTTTTATGCTTAAAACCTTCCATCATTTTTGTCACCCGTCTTTGGACCCCTTCAATTTTATCAATATCTTTTTGTAGGTGAGGTCTCCAGAACTGAACACAGTATTCCAAATGTGGTCTCACCAGCGCTCTAAACAGCGGGATCACAATCTCCCTCTTCCTGCTTGTTATACCTCTAGCTATGCAGCCAAGCATTCTACTTGCTTTCCCTACCGCCCAACCACACTGTTCACCCATTTTGAGACTGTCAGTGAGACTGTTCGCCCATTTTGAGACTGAGAATAAATTCATTGAAAAGGGTATTTGGATGCCTAAAAGGAGCAGCATACCAGCTGAAGTGCAGCTCTGTGGTGTGCTGCAGGAAATTACACCACAGTGAAATAGCACAAGTATGGTCCATTCTGTCCCAGCCACAAAGCCTTAGAAAAAGCTGGTTAAGGATCAAATATAAGTTCCCGAGAATTTTAGATCTTTCTGAACTGTAAGACATGGATAATCAATTTCAGACCTCACATTAGAAGCAGGCCTGCCCCAAACTGTATTTTTCAGAATTCCATAACACTGTTTGCATATCAAACATGCATATACAAATTATAGCCCTGCAGTAGTTTGGTTTGGAGCCAGTTTAGTATAGAGCAGGAGCATCAAACTTGTGGTGTCATGGCAATGTCATGTGACATATAGTTCTGTCGGGCTCTCTGGTAGACTCCTCCCAAAGATTCACAGGTACAAATTTCAGACACACACACGTTTGAAAATTCAAAACAATGTTCTTTATAATGAAAATTCACTTAACCTAAGCCCTCTTTTGGTATAGCAAAGAGCACTGGTCTCCAAACAAACTGGTAATTTGTACAAGTCCCTTATCAGTTCTGTGATACTTATCTTGCAGCTGTGAGGCAATTCACAGTCCTTCTTCTTTCACAAAGTGACACACACTTTGCTCTGGTTTAGTTTCAAAGCGGGGGAAAATCAGCACACAAAAAGTCAAAGTCATTAAAGCAGTCACGAAACACAACCATCAGATAATCCTCCACAATGGCCAAACCCACTGGCTGCTATTTATACCAGCATCACTAATTACCACAGCCCCACCCAACCACAGGTGGCCTCATTTTCTTTGATAATAATCTCTCAGTTGTTGTTGTTGCCTATGCATCGCCCTCCTCATGCGTGGCTGTATCATTAACTCTTGTTCTGAATCCAAGGAGGAGCTAGATAATTGATCTCCTTCTGAGCTGTCTGCCACACTCTCCTCCTCCCTGTCACTCATGTCTTCTTGGTCAGAGAAGCCTTCATCAGCAGATTCCATGGGGGGAAAACAAGCCTGCAGCATGTGGATGTCTCCCCCACATCCACAGTCCTTGGGGCAGGAGCTGGGGCAGAGCTAACCACAACACATATCGTGACTTTTTTTCCCTTCCCTAAACTCGGGGTGGGTGTGGCCAGCACTTGGCACATCTGGCCCCAGGCTGCAAGTTTGACACCCTGGTATAGAGGTAAAGATACTGATCTAGAAAACAAGAGACTAGGGTTCTATGGCTCCCTTAGGCAGGGAAGCTAAATGGATGACTTTGGCCCCGTCCCTCTTTCTCAGCCCAATATTATTAATAATTAGAGACAGACTCTGACTGCATAAGATCAAACCTTAAGAACAAATACATAACAAACCAGAATTGAGAACATGGTAACAGACATCAAATGCCACTTTTGCAAAGTAGCTGAAGAAACAATGGACCACCTTGCTTGCTGCTACAAGAATATCGCCTGGACTGACCACAAAACAGCATGAGAAAGTAGCAACAACGGTGCATTGGAATATCTGCAAATGCCATTTGTCTGCAAGCAAGTTCTATTGGAGTCACCCAATAGATAAAAATAATATAAAACTGAGATGCTAAATTGCTCTAAGGCTTTAGAATTCAAACAGACAGGCATCTATCACAGAGCACCCCAGACATAATTGTCGATAAGAAAGGCAGGGGGGTGGGGGTTGGATGGTGGGTTTTGCAATATTTGGAGACAGGAGAAGAGAAGAGAAAGACCTGGAGAAAATCACAAAACACAATGAGCCACCAACAGAAATAGAATAGAAACATAGAAACATAGAAGACTGACGGCAGAAAAAGACCTCATGGTCCATCTAGTCTGCCCTTATACTATTTCCTATATTTTATCTTACAAAGGATATATGTTTAACCCAGGAATGTTTAAATTCAGTTACTGTGGATTTACCAACCACGTCTGCTGGAAGTTTGTTCCAAAGATCTACTACTCTTTCAGTAAAATAATATTTTTTCACGTTGCTTTTGACCTTTCCCCCAACTAACTTCAGATTGTGTCCCCTTGTCCTTGTGTTCACTTTCCTATTAAAAACACTTCCCTCCTGGACCTTATTTAACCCTTTAACATATTTAAATGTTTCGATCATGTCCCCCCTTTTCCTTCTGTCCTCCAGACTATAGAGATTGAGTTCATGAAGTCTTTCCTGATACGTTTTATGCTTAAGACCTTCCACCATTCTTGTAGCCTGTCTTTGGACACGTTCAATTTTTTCAATATCTTTTTGTAGGTGAGGTCTCCAGAACTGAACACAGTATTCCAAATGTGGTCTCACCAGCGCTCTATGTAAGGGGATCACAATCTGCCTCTTCCTGCTTGTTATACCTCTAGCTATGCAGCCAAGCATCCTACTTGCTTTTCCTACTGCCCGACCACACTGCTCACCCATTTTGAGACTGTCAGAAATCACTACCCCTAAATCCTTCTCTTCTGAAGTTTTTGCTAACACAGAACTGCCAATGCAATACTCAGATTGAGGATTCCTTTTCCCCAAGTGCATTATTTTACATTTGGAAACATTAAATTGCAGTTTCCATTGCTTTGACCATTTATCTAGTAAAGCTAAATCATTTATCATATTACAGACCCCTCCAGGAATATCAACCCTATTGCACACTTTAGAGTCATCGGCAAATAGGCAAACTTTCCCTACCAAACCTTCCCCTATGTCACTCACAAACATATTAAAAAGAATGACTGTGATGAAAATAAGCAAAGATAGTGCCAATAGTAAGGGGAGATTTGGATGCAATCTTAAAACATTTGGCCAACTCTTGAACACCGACAGTCAATTGCAAAAGGCAGCTTCACTTGGGACAGGTCACATCCTGAGATGATACCTTTAACACCATCAAACAACAACATCTGCCTATCCCAGATCCTGTGAAATGACTCAATAAGTTGTTAAAATGCCAAATCCAGTCTGACTGCAACCACCACCACTATCACCATCACCAACAATAATAATAACAATAATTGCAAAAAGCTGCTTTGTTGCTCACAAGCATGCAAATGGAAAACCTGTTTATATCTCTTTAAGGCAAGCAGCTGTTTTTATCCTTGGGATGGTGCAACTGGCACCAGATCCCAGGAAAACAATGGCTGGCTTAAAGACTATATCCCCCATATTTTTTGGAACTGAATCTGAATTGCACAGCTCTTATCATAGAAAGCATATAGTAAGGGACAATAGACAGAAATTATGCGTATCTGAATATATTACATAAAAATACTCAAGTTTATCCTGGGAAAAAATCCATGAAAAAAATTGCAACACAAAAGAAAAATAAATATAAAAATGGGTAGATTAGTAAATATACAGAATGTATGTGCAATAATTTGCTCTTTGGTTTAATTACAAGCTTCTAAATATCAGGTTCCATGCAGAACCTATTTGTTGCTTACCAATATAGAATTTCATTTTAAAAACAAATCCTGGCTAATCCTGGCTAATGGGATAAGTGAAATAATTAGGATATCATAGAATCATCAAGTCTACTGCCACCAACTTTGACAGGATAAGCCACTAGTACCCGTATATAAAATGAGGGAAATCCTACACCCTTACTAGCACCGATGAGTTACTGATGACTTAATGAAACATCTGAAAGAAAATTGCCAGATCATAGAGCACCCAGGAACTCATAGTTTAACCCTGAGCTACAAATAGTGTATTATTTGGATATATTTCTACATTACTGTAGTTTTCTCTTCCTGTAATACAAGTATGTAAGGGAATATCATTAGGACATGAATTACTTATATTTAAGAGAACTGGGAACCTGGACATGTGAACCTGGGCAAAAATATACAGGGGTGGACAAAAAACTGGAAACACCGTGGAATCCAGATTTGTGAAGCTCCCTCCAAACAGTTTTTGTGGAAACTGGTTTCTGTACGTGTCTATTGAGCTCTGCAGTGATTTTAGGAGCTGCGGTCTTGCGATCCGCTCTAACAATTCGCTTTAGAGTCCGACGGTCTCTCTCAAACAACTTCGACTTTCGACCAGATCTGTGCTTGGCTGAGGACGTTTTCCCTTTTCTTTCAAAAGCAGTCATTACTTTTGAGACATGACCTCTTGAAACGCCAAACATTCGGGCACTTTCTGTTTACACTAGCGCCTGCCATTCGAGCACCAACAATTTGGCCTCTTTGAAAGTCTGAAAGGTCAGCCATTTCTAGAACGTTATAACCAATTTCCCTAAATTTCTGTAAAAAAAGGTAGTTTAAAAAAACATATCAAAAAACAGAATTAAAAAAAATATTAAAATATGTCAAGTTTTGATTGATTTGAACATGTTCAAGCATTATGATGCCAAAAAGTCAAGTGTTTCCATTTCTTTGTCCACCCCCGTATATCTTTATTTTATTTATTACTTAGATTTGTATGCCGCCCCTCTCCAAAGACTCGGGGCGGCTGCAGATCTGCAGATAACTTCCTCTTTCTAGTTTGGGGATTGCCATTTTAACTCTAAACAAAATTTTAAATAAATCTGGCTTATTGGAAAGCTAAGAACCAAACTTATTTTATGTATTTTTTATTTATTTATTTTGTCCAATACACAATAAGGGTTTTAGTGGGTATATACAGTATACACATATATACACGTAGTAAAATACATGATGAAGGTTATAGAGGAGATACTCATAGTAAAATATATCTAAGAAATAATAGAAAAGAAGATATAGTAATAGAACATATCAATGAAAGAATAGAAGAAGAGATATAGGAATAGAAGAAAGGTACAGGAGATATAGAAGAGCAATAGGACAGGGGACGGAAGGCACTCTAGTGCACTTGTATACGCCCCATACTGACCTCTTAGGAATCTGGATAGGTCAACCGTAGATAATCTAAGGGTAAAGTGTTGGGGGTTTGGGAATAACACTATGGAGTCCGGTAATGAGTTCCACGCTTCGACAACTTGGTTACTGAAGTCATATTTTTTACAGTCAAGTTTGGAGCGGTTAATATTAAGTTTAAATCTGTTGTGTGCTCTTGCATTGTTGTGGTTGAAGCTGAAGTTGTCGCCGACAGGCAGGACGTTGCAGCATATGATCTTGTGGGCAATACTTAGATCTTGTTTAAGGCGTCTTAGTTCTAAGCTTTCTAGGGCCAGGATTGAAAGTCTAGTCTCGTAGGGTATTCTATTTCAAGTGGAGGAGTGAAGGGCTCTTCTGGTGAAGTATCTTTGGACATTTTCAAGGGTGTTAATGTCTGAAATGCGATATGGGTTCCAAACAGATGAGCTGTATTCGAGGATGGGTCTGGCAAAAGTTTTGTAAGCTCTGGTAAGTAGTGTGAGATTGCCAGAGCAGAATCAAGAATCATTTCCTACAAAGATTTTGTACTCTATCTCAGACCTCAGGTGTTCTCCAAAAATAAAAAGCACTCTGTCCACATGTACAGAAAAACAGCAGAAAGGAAGAGTGAACTGAAGATTAATAGTAAGTCTCCCAAAGGGTAAGGTTAGAAATGGTGTAAGTTGCCAAGCTTGCCTTTAGGCAAATAAATGGTGGGTTGCTCCCAGTTCGGCCCAGTTCTAAGAACCAGTAACGCCGGCAACAGGAGGTTCCACCCACCCGCATGGGACACTTCGGTGCAGAAGTGTCGCACACATGTGCGAGTGCACACAAGAACCAGTATTAAAGGGTTAGAACCCAGTACTGAGGCAAATGGTTGCTTTGTGACTGGCCACGCCCACTGTGGGAGCCATTTTGAGCTGGTAAATTCTCACGCACACCTGGCAGCCATTTTCATTGTGTATCCAAGACTTGCTGTTTAAAATGTCAAATGTTCCCACTGGCTCAGGAAGGCTAAAGGAATCAGCCACTCACAAGAAATGATTCATCCTAAACTTTTGTAATAGTCAAGCTGAAATTGAGAGCCTTGGTGATATTAAGGAAGGGCTCAGATTGATTGAAAGCTCTGATTATTCTTTCAATAGGGATATTAAACTTTTTCCAGAATTCTGTGTATTGTATAAATGGCATGTAGCAGATGTATAAACATTCTTTGCAGCCCTCAACGATGGGAAAGGTGTAATAAGGGCAAACAATTCGGAAAATAGAATGATAAGCAGCTGCAATGATCATCCCATTAAATCCTAGCCATTCCCACACAATACTCCAATAGATGGTTAGCACATGGCTAATATACTAAACTACTCTCTGAAGTCCATTTAATGAGCTGATATTTACCTTTTCAGTTGGGTGAAAATTGTATTCTGTTCAAATATCTGCCAGGTTAAAGCTTTCAGATATAATCTTACATAGCATCTCTTTTTAATATCTTACTATTATTTTCAGGATTTTGGGGAAGGGGCCATTATTTGACTAGCTGCACATGATTAAAATTTAACAGGATGCTCCCAGGAACTTTAGAGGAACAAAACCATATCAGTTTATTTAATAACTTTCAAAGTGAAACTAAAGTCTTGTTCAAATCATGTCTCCTCTGATTTAATTAAATACCACCATGCATGCTATAAGGTTCTGGGAATTATTAACAGAGTTAATTAAAGACAGGAGATGATACTTTACTTATGAAATCAGTAGAATAAAAAAAACACACCATGATATTCCAAGCTTCCATCAAGAAAAAAGAAAAGAAAAATGGGCATTAATGGCAGCTGAACTTTTGAAATTTCACTGAACATAAAATACAGCATTTGTTCTCAGATCTGAGATTACATGAGAAAACCTAGATTTAACCACAATGGGGACCATAGATGGCATGCAACATTTTATTTATTTTATTTATTTATTTCTTTTGTCCAATGCACAATGAGGGTTTTAGTGGGTATATATCTATATACACACAGTAAAATACATGATGAAGGTTATAGAGGAGGTACTCATAGTAAAATATATCTAAGAAATAATAGAAAAGAAGATATAGTAATAGAACATATCAATGAAAGAATAGAAGAAGAGATATAGGAATAGAAGAAAGGTATAGGAGATATAGGAGAGCAATAGGACAGGGGAGGGAAGGCACTCTAGTGCACTTTTACTCGCCCCTTACTGACCTCTTAGGAATCTGGATAGGTCAACCATAGATAATCTAAGGGTAAAGTGTTGGGGGTTTGGGGATGACACTATGGAGTCTGGTAATGAGTTCCACGCTTCGACAACTCGGTTAATGAAGTCATATTTTTACAGTCAAATTTGGAGCAGTTAATATTAAGTTTAAATCTGTTGTGTGCTCTTGCGTTGTTGTGGTTGAAGCTGAAGTAGTCGCCGACAGGCAGGACGTTGCAGCATATGATCTTGTGGGCAATACTTAGATCTTGTTTAAGGCGTCTTAGTTCTAAACTTTCTAGGCCCAGGATTGAAAGTCTAGTCTCGTAGGGTATTCTATTTCGAGTGGAGGAATGAAGGGCTCTTCTGGTGAAGTATCTTTGGACATTTTCAAGGGTGTTAATGTCGACTGTACAATTTTGAAGTAAACTAAAAAGGAATGTTGGCTTACCTGAATGTTCTTCTATGTGCGCTGTGGGAAGTTTGGAAACAAACTTCCAGTATGCCCATTGGGGTGTTTTTCACCCTCTCCAGGCTTTAGGAGGCTTTCCTGAAGCCTGGGGAGCGTGAAAACTACCCCCCCCCAGCCCTCTGGAAGGCTGAAAATCAGCTGGCCAATGTATGCATGCATGCTGAAGCTAACATAGTGCAATACCTCGCATGCCCTCAGATATCGCTCCATGTGCTACTTGTGGCTTTCCTGAAACCTGGAGAGGCTGAAAAATGGACCAATGGGCCTACCAGAAGTGAGGTTGTGCATGCATGCACAGGGGGAGGGCATTGCATTATGGGTGTGGACATACATGTGCAGGCTATCGCACACACGTGCACATTTTGGGCACCCGAGCAAAACAAATTCACTATACTATATGTTCAAGAATATTGGCTCAGACTATTTACAAGATGGCCTCCACCCTCATACCTCGATGCAGCCAGTAAGGGCCCGCAGATTCTGCCTTCTCCAGCTCCTGTTCGCCAAACAATGTTATTGTTGTGAGCCGCCCCGAGTCTTCGGAGAGGGGCGGCATACAAACCTAATAAATTGAATTGAATTGAATTGGCGGGCCTTGGGGAAGAGCCTTCTCTGTGGTGGCTCCAAGATCCACACTATATCTGCCCTGCTGGGACTTCCGGAAAGCCGTTAAGACCTGGCTTTTCCGGCAGGGCCGGAATTAGGATTGAATGGAAGTATGTATGTTTTTTTAATTGTACTGTGGATTTAATCGCTGTATTTTTATTGCTGTTGTATTTATGACTATACATAAATATATATATATATAGCCATTGACAGCTTAAATAAAGAAATGTGTTATTAAAAGAATGAATTATCTTTCAGACCACGTTTTCCGTTGCAATGAACACAGCAACAGTCCGAGCAGAGTTTCCTCTGGTGGCTCTTCACAATGAAAATGAAAACTGAAAGCTGAAAAATGTCAAAGACTGACAAAATGTATACATATGGCATTCTTGAACAACAGGAAAAGGAAACTTAAAACATTTCCTTAGAAGTTTATTCCCCTGACACTATTTTAATGTTGTCTGGATGCCTCTGCTAACAATATTTGCAGGTCAACAGCGGTTCTATTAACACATTCTAGGGAAGCCTCTCATATATTTTTAACTATCATTACAATTATTGCTGTTTTGATAGGAAACTGGTCTACCCAAATCAATCCCTCTACATTAAGGTGACCAGATGTCCCACTTCTCCCACATCACTTTTAAAAAATCCCGCTTTTTTCAGGCAGCCAGTTTGCAGAAGTGTGTTCACTCGCTCCGGCTACTTAGCGCCCCACCGCCACCGCTGCCACGATGCCCCTCACCCATCCAGCCCTCCTGCCGCTGGGCTTGCTGCAAGCCAGCAAGCCAACCCAAGCCACCTCCGTGCCTCAAACCGACGGGCCAAACCTGTCCTGATGCTGCAGGATCCACAATTCCCGCTGCAATCTCCCTCCAGCCCTCCAAGCCCTCCAGCAACGCCTACAAGCCAGGCACCCTGTGGATGTCATCGAAGCCGCCACCCTCTGCCAGCTATGTTTTTATTTTATTTTTTATTTATTTATTTATTTTGTCCAATACACAATGAGGGTTTTAGTGGGTATATATCTATATACTGTTGTGATTCCGTCTGAGGCCCCTCAGGGAACGGCTGATCTTCTGTCGGTTTCCTGCTCAGAGGGGGAGGATGAGGAACAGGAGGTGCAGGCAGACGAGGAGGAGGAATCCCAGGCTGAGGAAGAGGGGGAACAGCCAGAGGCCCCCGAGAGGGAGCTCTCCCCAGCAAGCAGCCTGGATTCCTTAGAGGAAAATGCACAAGCAATAATCGATCTGCGACAGAGAAGAGCAACACAAAGAAGGGACCAATTGGCTAGGTACTTTCAGCACTAAAGAGGCAACAGCTGGATTTGGGTGTGGTGCTCTCTGGAAAGGCTAAAAGGCAGACCCACCCTTCCTGGCTTGTGGAGTATTATCTTTGGGAGTCCTGGGACCTGGCTGTGATCTTTGGCGTCTTGGAATTCTGGTTTGTGACTTTGAATACTGAAACCTTGGGGGGAAAAGGTGGGGGTCTTATGCTCTACAGTGGTGGGTGTGCCAGCAAGAAGTTTGCTGTATTGTCTGGACATCAGGACTCTGCTGTAAAGTCTCCTAGCCTGCCTGTTGGGAAGAACAGGTTTTTCTCTGTGTTTATTTTTCAAGCTATAAAGTACTTTTGCTTTTACCAGCGTGTCTGGCTGTTTTTTCCAGTTGGTGTTGAGGTCTGGGGGAACCCAGACAGAACATATACACATAGTAAAATACATGATGAAGGTTATACAGGAGATACTCATAGTAAAATATATCTAAGAAATAATAGAAAAGAAGGTATAGTAATAGAACATGTCAATGAAAGAATAGAAGAAGAGATATAGGAATAGAAGAAAGGTATAGGAGATATAGGAGAGCAATAGGACAGGGGACGGAAGGCACTCTAGTGCACTTCTTCATGGGGAAGAACAGGCAAGTTTTTTTGAGCGTTTTGAGTTTTGTCAGTCGTCCATCTCCCCCCCCCCCCCCCAGGTCTCCACTGATGTTGTCCCGCATTACCTAACTCCTGATCTGGTCACTTTATTCTACATTAACGTTTCCTCTAATGCTACCCCCTCAAGTCCATCTACATTAATGTTAGCCACATTGACTCTCAACAGCTTTCTAACAAAATCTTCCTGGACCTTGGCAACTTTTAAGAGGTGTTGATTTCAACTCACAGAATTCCCCAGCCCACAACGACTGGCTGGAAAATTCTGGGAGTTGAAGTTCACACCTCTTAAATTTGCCATAGTTGAGAAACACTGTTCTGAAGTCACAGGACTGACTTGAGGGCTATCCAATGACAGTGACACCTTAGAAAATATCTACAAACTCCTCACATTCTGGACATAATCTATTTCAACTCCTCCCCTCAGGACGCTGTTGCATGCTGAAACAACTGGACACAAAGATTTTTTCTCTCTATGCCATCACTCTGCTGAACACTTAATTCCTAAAGCATTGTCTCATTTCTCATCTTTCCTACAATCTTCTATTGGTATCTTATGATTTATCAATTATTGTTTGTAACTTACGATTAATGATAGTAATTATTATTTATAATAAATCAAAAAAGCACAACAAAGAATGTTCTTTCTGCGCCAGCTCAGGAAGCTCAAACTGCCCAAGGAGCTGCTGATTCAGTTCTACAGAGGAATCATCTGCACCTCTATAACTGTCTGGTTTGGTGCTGCAACCCAACAGGACCGACACAGACTTCAGAGGACAATCAGAATTGCAGAAAAAACAATTGCTGCCAACCTGCCTTCCATTGAGGACTTGTATACTGCACGAGTCAAAAAGAGGGTGGGGAAAATATTTACTGACCCCTCACATCCTGGACACAAATTGTTTCAACTCCTACCCTCAAAACGTCGCTACAGAGCACTGTACACCAAGACAACGAGACACAAGAACAGTTTTTTCCCGAACGCCATCACTCTACTAAACAAATAATTCCCTCAACACTGTCAGACTTTCTACTAAATCTGCACTTCTATTCTACTAGTTTTTCTCATCATTCCTTTCACCCATTTCCTCCCATGTTGACTGTATGACTGTAACTTGTTGCGTATATCCTAATATTTTTATTAATATTGCTTCTTCATTGCTTATTTGACCCCTATGACAATCATTAAGTGTTGTACCACATGATTCTTGACAAATGTACATTTTATTTTATGTACGTTGAGAGTATATGCACCAAGACAAATTCCTTGTGTGTCCAATCACACTTGGTCAATAAAAATTCTATTCTATTCTATTCTATTCTAAAGAATTCTGTTTTGCTCTGTGAAGCAATACTGTATATAAGTCTAGGTGCTAATGCTATTGCTATAAAACATCTGTTATCCATGGCAACAAAGTTTGCATCATATCTTGCTGGCATTTTGATAGTCCCTGAATGCTTTCAATTCTCCCGTGACTGTGGGAAAGCGAAAATGAACAAGTTAGAAATTATTTTACATTCATACACATGCAAAACTCTGCCTTTCCAACAGATCCATGATTATATTGGATTGTGGATGGATGGGAGAAAGCCAGAAATATTAAAAATGGAAAACAAGACATTACTGAAGAATGTTGTACTCTAAACAATATGCGTAGTTAAAAATAATTTTGACTGAAATTTACTATGGCTTGGTTTACTATTTATAATAACCAGGCAGCATATGTCAAGAGATTATTTGCAGCAGCTGAACGACTATAGGAGGTGATCAAAATAGCTTAAGCTACTTTTTGGGGTATGTATGTATGTATGTATGTATGTATGTATGTATGTATGTATGTATTTATTTATTTATTTATTTATTTATTTATTTATTTATTGGATTTGTATGCCGCCCCTCTCCGCAGACTCGGGGCGGCTAACAACAGTAATAAAACAGTATATAACAATAATCCAATAATCCAATACTAGTGACAATGCTGAATACGAAGTCCTAGATTAATTGAAACAGGTTCTATTATCTGTTTAAAATGTCATTCTTCTCTTCTTTATGCATTTTCTTAAAATCTGTAAGATTTTGGTTTGATTTTAATAATAAACTAATATTACACAAGGAAATATGCAAATCCACTAAATATAAATAAAGTTTTGTTGTTTCATTGAACAAAGAACCTGTTTTTTTCTCAAAGAGTTTCCCAACAAACTGGCATTGGGTCTATTGCTAATTCATTCTTAATTTCACTGTTTTTGATTGGATCAATATAACAGCAGGCAGATTTGCAAACAAAGATGCCCTTGTGGAGTTTGTGTCAGATATTGTTATTATTAATTTTATCCACAGACTGCCAAATTCTTGAAGAACTCTTGACAGTTTATAAATAAGATACACAAACAACAAAGTTCAATACGCAAAGAGTACACAAATAAAACATCTGCACGTTATCTGAAAGCAAAGTAAGATTAAATTAATCAGATCAAAGCATTATCAAATCAAAGTGGGATCAGGACTGTCCAAAGCAGCTTTCTTTTGAGCAGCTTCCAGAAGACAATTGGGGTGGGAGCCAGTTGGATGTCCAGTGGAAGATAGCTTCCAATAATCAAATTATACCATAATCAGAGGCTTGAAATTCCATGAAATCTCAATTATCTCCTCTTCCTTCTGTTTTGAAGCAACTGCTCCTTTCAAAACTAACTTAACTAACAAATAAACACTTTCAGCCTATTAGGAAGAAGGCAAACAGTGCCAGCTGATCTGTTTCTAAAACGTTCTGGTCAATTTCACTCCTATTTACTTTTCCTAGACTGCGTGTACTCCCAGGTAAAGAATTGGAAGAAGAGAGAGACAAGATCTTCCAACAGTCAAAACAGCTGGGACTTTGGAACTAGAAAAGATGGAAAAGGCAGGCAATTTGGGAGGGTTTTTAGTCTTTCTTCAAAGGGACATCACTTTGGCACTATCCAAAGAATACTTTACTAATTGGTTTGTCGTTGATAAATATGGGCTACCACATATGTTTAATGCTTCAAGAGCAATAATGAAAAGCTAGAGAATAGGTCAAGATAGATATATGGAAAAATTGAATAATGAAAAAGGAAAGATCACATTTTTTATTATTAGAATGATAGGAGAAGGGTGGGAAGAGGGCTAAAACAGACTCAAACTCAACCCTGATAAGACGGAGTGGCTGTGGGTTCTGCCTCCCAAGGACAATTCCATCTGTCCATCCATCACCCTGGAGGGGAGAATCACTGACTCCCTCAGAGAGGGTCCGCAACTTGGGCGTCCTTGATCCACAGCTTACATTAGCGAACCATCTTTCAGCTGTGGCGAGGGGGGCGTTTGCCCAGGTTCGCCTGGTGCACCAGTTGCGGCCCTATCTGGACCAGGAGTCACTGTTCACAGTCACTCATGCCCTCATCACCTCAAGGTTCGACTACTGTAATGCTCTCTACATGGGGCTACCTTTGAAGAGTGTTTGGAAACTTCAGATCGTGCAGAATGCAGCTGCGAGAGCAATCATGGACTTCCCTAGGTACGCCCATGTTTCACCAACACTCCGCAGTCTGCATTGGTTGCTGATCAGTTTCTGGTCACAATTCAAAGTGTTGGTTATGACCTATAAAGCTCTTCATGGCATCGGACCAGAATATCTGCAGGACCGCCTTTTGCCACACGAATCCCAGCAACCAGTTAGGTCCCACAAAGTGGGCCTTCTCCGGGTCCCGTCGACTAAACAATGTCGCCTGGCGGGACCCAGGGGAAGAGCCTTCTCTGTGGCGGCCCCGACCCTCTGGAATCAGCTCACCCCAGAGATTAGATTTGCCCCCACCCTCCTTGCCTTTCATAAACTCCTTAAGACCCACCTCTGCCATCAGGCATGGGAGAATTGAGACATCTTGCCCAGGCTTATATATTTTATGTATGATATGTTGTGCGTATGTTTTTTAAATTATGGGTTTTTTAGGTTTTTTAAAAAAATATTAGATTTGTATTTTATATTGTTCTCTACCATTGCTGTGAGCCGCAAAGAGTCTAGGGAGAGGGTCGTCATACAAATTAAATAGATAGATAGATAGATAGATAGATAGATAGATAGATAGATAGATAGATAGATAGATAGATAGATAGATAGATAGATAGATAGATAGATAAATAAATAAAATAGATACAGAAATAAATGGGGGAAGAGTAAAAATGATAGGAAGTGTGGTGGAATTATGAGAAGGATTAGAATTGAAAGATGATGATAGACATTATGTGTTAGAATCAGAAATTAAAAATGAATTGTAATTATTATGAATATTGTTATGATTATTTGTTATTGATATGTATGAAACTCAGGAAAACAAACCATTCACAGGCCAGTGGTGGGTTGCTTTTGGTTCGACCCAGTACATCGAACTGGCAGTAGTGGTGGCGGGAGGCTCCGCCTACCCATCTGGACGTCATCAAAAACGCTCTGCACATGCGCAGGTTCAAAAAGTGTTGCATGCGCACCCTCACATTTCCTTTCCCGAACTGGTAGCAAAAGTAAGTAGAACCCACTACTGGTTCGTGTGTGTGCATGCTTTTGGCAATCGGTCCGGAAAAGGTGAGGGTTAGGGTTAGGGGTTAGGGTTAGGGTTAGGGTTAGGGTTAGGGTTAGGGTTAGGGTTAGGGTTAGGGTTAGGGTTAGGGTTAGGGTTAGGGTTAGGGGTTAGGGTTAGGGTTAGGGTTAGGGTTAGGGTTAGGGTTAGGGTTAGGGTTAGGGTTAGGGTTAGGGTTAGGGTTAGGGTTAGGGGTTAGGGTTAGGGTTAGGGTTAGGGTTAGGGTTAGGGTTAGGGTTAGGGTTAGGGTTAGGGTTAGGGTTAGGGTTAGGGTTAGGGTTAGGGTTAGGGTTAGGGTTAGGGTTAGGGGTTAGGGTTAGGGTTAGGGTTAGGGGTTAGGGTTAGGGTTAGGGTTAGGGTTAGGGTTAGGGTTAGGGTTAGGGTTAGGGTTAGGGATAGGGTTAGGGGTTAGGGGTTAGGGTTAGGGTTAGGGGTTAGGGTTAGGGTTAGGGTTAGGGTTAGGGTTAGGGTTAGGGTTAGGGTTAGGGTTAGGGGTTAGGGTTAGGGTTAGGGTTAGGGTTAGGGTTAGGGTTAGGGTTAGGGTTAGGGTTAGGGTTAGGGTTAGGGTTAGGGTTAGGGTTAGGGTTAGGGTTAGGGTTAGGGTTAGGGGTTAGGGTTAGGGTTAGGGTTAGGGTTAGGGTTAGGGTTAGGGGTTAGGGTTAGGGTTAGGGTTAGGGTTAGGGTTAGGGTTAGGGTTAGGGTTAGGAGTTACAGATCAGCAACATCTACAAAAATATAAATTCTTCCACATTTCAACCTTATGGACTGAACAGATTTTGGAATTGGATATTGATCCAAGTTGAGCCATTACTCTATGCTGACTTTGTTGTTTAATTTATTAATTTAATTTATTGCCATTGCTCCTGTACTATAAGTGCTATATCAAGCGCTGATTTTATATCCTTGCAGTGTGAATTTAATTTAAACAGGATAAATGAATAACTAGTTTTCACTGGTTGTTCTTAAGTTAAGGCTTCCTTCAACTTTCTTTACCAAGAGACGTTCGTTAATACAGCAGAATTAGCAGGCTTAAGACTCAAACCTAATGGGTGGCTTAATCTGTTCCACATGAAGCGGGGGGAAAATAGAGGCTTCTAAAGACCACACCAGTGGCATTACATGCTGACATCCATTTTTCAATCTCAGCCTTTCGTTTTTATAGGCAAGGGATGCATTGCAAGGACAGGAGGCGGTCTTAGAGAATACAGCTACATCCTGTTTGGGTTTTGCACATCTGATATTCATTCTTCCATAAGGCAGCTTGGAAACGTTTGTAGTTCTTCTGTCCAATATTGTCACCAAAGCGCCTCCTCCTTAGTTCTATACAGCTAGCGATCTGTGGAATTCCATATGCTTCACTGATATTAATTAACTAGAGCTGCAATTCCCAAACCCCAGCAGTCTTTAAAATGTGTGGACTTCAGTTGCTAGGATTCCTGGGAGTTGAAGTCCACACAACGTAAAGTTCTAAAACCTTGAGCAAGAAAAAGAGAAAGGAAGCCGGTTTAATAACGCTATACTGAAAATCCCAATAATTTACAGTCCACAAATGTTTGTACACATGTTGAGGCAAAGCAGAATGCGAGGCCGAAGCCATTGTTTAAGTTGGAGACTTTGGCCTGCCACATATTACAATGTAGGATGTGTTAGTGCTGTGGGAATTAGGGAGGGGCTGTTGCATTAGGGTTGAAGAATTGTAGCCATAATAAATTCCTTTTAGATGCTCAAGATCATCCTTTGTACAGCACATTTATTTATCTATTTATCTATTTATCTATTTATCTATTTATCTATTTATCTATTTATCTATTTATCTATTTATCTATTTATCTATTTATCTATTTATCTATTTATCTATTTATCTATTTATCTATTTATCTATTTATCTATTTATCTATTTATCTATTTATCTATTTATCTATTTATTTATCTATTTATCTACTTATCTATTTATTTATCTATTTATCTATTTATTTATCTATATATTTATCTATTTATCTATCTATCTATCTATCTATTTATCTATTTATCTATTTATCTATTTATCCATTTATCCATTTATCCATTTATCCATTTATCCATTTATCTATTTATCTATTTATCTATCTATTTATCTATTTATCTATCTATTTATTTATCTATTTATTTATTTGTATGCCACCCCTCTCCGAAGACTCGGGGCGGCTAACAACAATGAAAAGACAATGTAAACAAATCTAATATTAAAAATAATCTTAAAAAACCCAATTTAAAGAACCCATACATACAAGCATACCATGTATAAATTCTATAAGCCTAGGGGGAAGTGAAATTTCAGTTCCCCCATGCCTGACGACAGAGGTGGGTTTTAAGGAGCTTGCGAAAGGCAAGGAGGGTGGGGGCAATTCTGATATCTGGGAGGAGCTGGTTCCAGAGGGTCGGGGCCGCCACAAAGAAGGCCCGGAAGTTGATGGGAGGACCGGACACGTTGGCAGAACCAGACTGGACCATGTGATGAACTTGTGTGAGAACAGGCAGATGAATGTTAGACTACGTGGGGAAGCCCATGGGACTTCAGTTTCGAGTTTCCTCCAGATGTGCCAATGTGACTCTGCTAATAAATTGGTTTCCTGAAGAAGGCCATGCCTCGGATTCTGATTTATCTTTGGATGCTATTTGGAACCCTGACACACAATTTATAAAACAAGCTTGACTATATGCTGCAGATTATTAAAATTCTCCTTTCCAGTTGATTTCTTTCTTATGTACATGCCTAGGGACATGAAGAAAAGGCATTGTCCTCCGATAGATGCAGGGCTCACCTAGAATAGAGGAAATCTAGTTTTCAATCCTCCCACCCTTGTTTGTCTATTCTGTATGTTGCCACAAACAAATCACTACATTATTTTTAATGCATCAATATGTAAAATAAGAATTATACTGCCATTCCATGTACCCTGCTTCTGAGGGCAATCAATGTGCTGTTTAGACTATAAACATTTGGGAGGGATTCGGTTCCACTGAAATGTTGGATTTAATTCAACATATTATAAAAAAGATGTTGAAATTCTGGAAAGAGTGCAGGAAAGAGTAACAAAGAAGATTAGACAGCTGGAGGCTAAAATATATGAAGAACAGTTACAGGAACTAGGTATGTCTAGTCAAGTGAAAAGAAGGACTGGGATGAGATGATAGCAGTACAGTGGTACCTCTACCTAAGAATGCCTCTACTTACAAACGTTTCTAGATTAGAACCGGGTGTCCAAGATTTTTTTGCCTCTTCTCAAGAACCATTTTCCACTTACAAACCCGAGCCTCCAAAACTGTAACCGGAAAAGGCAGGGAGAAGCCTCCGTGGGGCCTCTCTAGGAATCTCCTGGGAGGAAACAGGACCGGAAAAGGCAGGGAGAAGCCTCCATGGGGCCTCTCTAGGAATCTCTTGGGAGGAAACCGGGCTGGAAATGGCGGGGGGAAGCCTCCATGGGGCCTCTCTAAGAATCTCCTGGGAGGAAACAGGACCGGAAAAGGCAGGGAGAAGCCTCCATGGGGCCTCTCTAGGAATCTCCTGGGAGGGAACAGGGCCTCCACCCTCCCTGTGGTTTCCCAATCGCACAGATTATTTGCGTTTACATTAATACCTATGGGAAAAATTGCTTCTTCTTACAAACTTTTCTACTTAAGAACCTGGCCACGGAACCAATTAAGTTTGTAAGTAGGGATGCCACTGTATTTCAATATTTGAGTTGCTGCCACAAAGAAGAAGGGGGTCAACTCATTTTTCCAAAGCACCAGAAGGCAAAACAAAAAACACTGGATGGAAACTAATCAAAGGGAGCAACAATTTTCTAACACTGAGAGCAAGCTGATTGGCAGGAAGGTCAGAGGGACACCCCCGTGTAAACACCTGATTGGCCAGATTGTAAAGATATGTTCCAAGGCACCAGAATATAAGCTTTAGTTACTAACACCGTGGGAAATTTGTCTTTTCCCATGGTCTTAGGTGACCCCTGTGAAATGGCCATTCGACCCCCCAAAGGGGTCCCGACCCCCAGGTTGAGAACCACTGGTGTAGCAGTTTGTTTTGGGTTGGGGGTTTTTTTTTTTGCTTGCTATAAAAATGATTTTGTTTACTTGTGGGTCGAACTACAAAGATTGATCTGAAATGAGTAGGTTTTTCCAAGCACTGGGATTGGCATCAACAACTGATAATGTATAATGTAGGAGGCTAAGACCAACCATGTGCCTCACAATCAGAGGTTCCCAGCTACCATTAAATACCAAGGACAGAATCTTTGCATGGAAATGTTCTAAAAAAGATTCACCGAGATTTAGCAGAAAAAGCAAATGTTTTGTTTCTGTTTAACTATAGCTTTTGTTTCTAGATTTTTATTAAAAAAATATCTCCAATCAGGAGGGACCCAGAAATAAACAGACGGGGTTGAACCAATGCAGTCACACTCAGTTTGCAAAAGCGTTGGAGACAAAACGTTATCTGAAAGATACAGGAAACACCAAATACAAGAGGTTACCATGCCCCAGAAAACTCCAGTAAAATGCTTTCTTACTCCCATGAAAAGTCATCAACCAGCCAGTTTGTTTTATGATTAGTCCCATCTAAAGATGAGTCAATCACTTGGGATGCCTGAAAGCTTTTATGGGTACAATATTCTTGCCAAATTTCAACTTGCTTCAGGAAAGATTTTCAAGTGTTTAATTCTGATATAAATAAGGGCTGGTCAAACCTAGATTTAGTTCGTGCAAAACACCACATAAGAACATGTGATTCACCCATCACACTAACCCCAAATAAAAAAAATAATGGCTTATCGTGCTGAGCAAACCAGTCCTTGGTGAATGAATGTAAGAGTCATCAGGATAATGGCACATCAATCACTAGGTGACACACAATGGATGTGTGCAACTCATGTGCAACTGTACATGACATAAATACAGACATTTTATAACTCATAACTACAGGGTAGAAGCTACCACAGGGAAAACCCTTTTATTTGGTCCACGCACCTCTTTGACTTTATACAACGTGTTTCAATGGTTTGTCTTCGACTTACAACCACTTGAGAGCCCAACATTTCTGTTGTTAAGTAATGCAGTTGTTAAATGAGTTGTGCATCATTTTGGTTGGTAATGACCTATAAAGCCCTACACAGCATCGGACCAGATTACTTACAGGACCGCCTTCTGCCGCATAAATCCCAGCGGCCGGTTAGGTCCCAAAGAGTTGGCCTTCTCCAAGTCCCGTCAACCTGACAATGTCGTCTGGCGGGGCTTAGAGGAAGAACCTTCTCCGTTGGGGCCCCAGTCTTCTGGAATCAGCTCCCCCAAGAGATTCGTACTGCCCCCACCCTCCTCGCCTTCCGCAAAAGTCTTAAGACTCACCTATGTCGCCAGGCCTGGGGCAATTAGATCTTGCCCTCCTGACCAATAAATGTGATGCATGGTGTGATTGGATTGTCTGATTGAATAATATATTGGGTTTTTAGCTGTAGTTTTTTAATGTATTAGGTTTGTTTTGTACGCTTTGTTTCTATATTTACTCTGTGAGCCGCCCCGAGTTTTCGGAGGGCAGCATACAAATCTAATAAATAATAATAATAATAATTTTACATCTTTTACATTTTTTCTTGCCACTATTTTTAAGTGAATCATTACAGTTGTTAAGTCAATAACACAGTCGCTAAGTGAACCGGGCTTTCTCATTGACTTTACTTGTCAGAAGGTTGCAAAAGATGATTCACATGACCCCGGCATTCCAGTTGTCGTGCATTAAAATTTTCATCACATGACCACAGGAATGTTACAATACGCATAACTGTGAAAACCATAAGTCACTTCTTCAGTGCTGCTGCAGCTACAAACAGTCACTAAATGAATGGTTGTAAGCAGGGGTGGGCAACAGGCAGGACAGAGTGAAACGCAGTTCCACGGTGGAAATGAAGATGATTGACAGTTTAATATTATCAGTTCCTGGTGTCAGCTAAATGGGAAAGCTGGAGATTATGCCAGAAACTTCCATACATTTTGGTCAAATTTTTCTTTTACGAGGGACATTAGACAAAATTCAGACTATCTCCCAAAAAGACAGGCTCCAAACAAATGTGAGATTGTAATCAAAATCGAATATTTAGTGTTTTAAATGGACTGAAACTCCCTTTAAATCCAGTCAACTCAGGACCCAGGTGATTTACATGGGATGAAACTGAAAAATTGAATTCCTGTCTCACCCAAAGCTTAATGGACTCTAAGCAAATTAACTCAATGTTTGAAGAAAGCTGATTTGAAATGTTCAACGGATTAACATAACCTGCAGATGTTGTGTTTGGAAAAAATCAAAGCTATTGTGATAAGTGCTTTGGAGTCTGGGGAAATATATTCTTGTACTTTGGCCTGATCACTGTCTAAATGAAGAGTGATTTCATTGCTCTAACAAGAGCAATCATGTTGGAGCAATGAAAAATTTGAATGTATTTCAGCCATTTTTGGACTTCTACCTGTGATGTGAAAATCCAAATCTCAGTCCAGCTACAAACTCACTGGGTGGCCTTATGTAATTCACTACCTTGTGGGTCTCAATTCCCAACCATTAACAGTGAGAAGAATGATGACTTAATTCACAGGCTAAGGATGAATGAGGTAAGGAAATGCGCTGGCTATACATCTTAAATAAATAAATTGAACTAATACAACTGGAAGGAGGTGATATCGCTTCTGCCACATCGCAGGTGGTTAAATTTGCCTTTCTTGTTGATTTACCTGCACTAAAATCTCTGGGGATTCCTCAAATTCAGGTAGGTTGAAGCATTTTCCCAGGTTCGCCTGGTGCACCAGTTGCGGCCCTATCTGGACCGGGACTCACTGCTCACAGTCAGTCATGCCCTCATCACCTCGAGGTTCGACTACTGTAATGCTCTCTACATGGGGCTACCTTTGAAAAGTGTTCGGAAACTTCAGATCGTGCAGAATGCAGCTGCGAGAGCAATCATGGGCATTCCCAACACTCCGCAGTCTGCATTGGTTGCCGATCAATTTCTGGTCACAATTCAAAGTGTTGGTTATGACCTATAAAGCCCTTCATGGCATCGGACCAGAATATCTCCAGGACCGCCTTCTGCCGCACGAATCCCAGCGACCGGTTAGGTTCCACAGAGTTGGCCTTCTCCGGGTCCCATCGACTAAGCAATGTCGTTTGGCGGGACTCAGGAGAAGAGCCTTCCCTGTGGTGGCCCTGGCTCTCTGGAACCAGCTCCCCCCAGACATCAGAGTTGCCCCCACCCTCCTTGCCTTTCGCAAGCTCCTTAAAACCCACCTGTGTCGTCAGGCATGGGGGAATTGAAATTTCCCTTCCCCCTAGGCTTATAGAATTTATACATGGTATGCTTGTATGTATGAGTGGTTCTTTAAATAGGGGTTTTTTAGATTGTTTTAATATTAGATTTGTTTACATTGTCTTTTTATATTGCTGTTAGCCGCCCCGAGTCTTTGGAGAGGGGCGGCATACAAATCTAATAAATAAAAAAATAAATAAAATGTGTAACATGTGTAGAGCTACATGAAAGAGACAGCATATATGCATGCATGCACATGTATCAGGTGGGGTCCACTTACCACTAGTTCACATCGCTCGTTCCAATCGCACATGTGTGCACATCGTCCCTTCGTGCAATTTCCCTTCCATGCGTGCTCAGGAGGTGGATTCCGTCTGAAACACAGCTGAAGAGCTAATCAGCTGTGCTTCAGGCGAAGAAATAAAGGTCAGTATCGAAATAACTGCACAGGAGGCAGATTAATAACCTTTACTGGTATTAAAGTGTGAAAAACAGCACAACGGGCAAACCGGAAGTCAGTTTTTCTGAACTTCCGGTTTGCCTGTTTGGCCATTTTTTTCATACTCAGGCAATTCCCTGAAGTCTCCAGAGAGCAAAACAGCCTTCCCCAAAAATCAGCTGGATAGTGTCATATTTATAGCATCATATTTCATCCTGTAGTACTACAGATAGTCCTCTACCTATGAGCCCAACATTTCTGTTGCTAAGCAAGGCAGTTGTTAAGTTGTCCAGAATGCAGCCACGCGGGTTGTCATGGGTGTACCTCAGTACACCCATATAACACCTATACTCCGCGAGCTGCACTGGCTTCCTATTAGTCTTCAGGCAAGGTGTTGGTTAATACCTATAAAGCCCTATATCAGTGTTTCCCAACCTTGGCAACTTGGAGATATCTGGACTTCAACTCCCAGAATTCCCCAGCCAGCATTTGCTGGCTGGGGAATTCTGGGAGTTGAAGTCCAAATATCTTCAAGTTGCCAAGGTTGGGAAACACTGCCCTATATGGCTTAGGGCTGTCTCTTGCCACATACCTCCCAGAGACCAATAAGATCACACAGAGTTGGTCTCCTCCAGGTCCCCTCAGTGGCTTGACATACATGTGACTGGGAGTGGCTTACAGGTCACGTGACTCAGTGGGAATGGCTTACGGACCAAGATAAGTTTTCAAATACAGTAGATGTTTGGCCTCTTTTTCTAATCCAGTCACATTCTTTGAATAGCCACAAAAAGGACAAACGATAGACAGCACTATTTGTTGAGGAGCACAGTAACATTTTAAGGTTTTGTACTGAACCCACAAAGTTCGGTATGATAACAGATTAGGCAAGGAGCTCGATTTTATTTAATTGCTATAAAAGTTCGATTCTAGATAATGATTAAAATGATTAAAGTGTTTATGGGTAAAAACATAACTATTTAATTATTTCCTATTTTAGAAATAATTAAAGATCATACCAAGGTACTAGAGAAGGAAGGACAATAAAAAAGTATTTATTCAATAAATAGTGCATAAACTTACTACCCTCACTGCATCCCCCACCTCGTGGGGGGCAGCAGCCCATTACTGCCCCCACCCCTTAAATCCAGTTAGCCTAGAAAGTTTAGAACTAAGACGCCTTAAACAAGATCTAAGTATTGCCCACAAGATCATATGCTGCAACGTCCTGCCTGTCGGCGACTACTTCAGCTTCAACCACAACAACACAAGAGCACACAACAGATTTAAAGTTAATATTAACCGCTCCAAACTTGACTGTAAAAAATATGACTTCAGTAACCGAGTTGTCGAAGCGTGGAACTCATTACCAGACTCCATAGTGTCATCCCCAAACCCCCAACACTTTACCCTTAGATTATCTACGGTCGACCTATCCAGATTCCTAAGAGGTCAGTAAGGGGCGAGTACAAGTGCACTAGAGTGCCTTCCGTCCCCTGTCCTATTGCTCTCCTATATCTCCTATACCTTTCTTCTATTCCTATACAGTAGTCCCTCGCTATACCGCGCTTCACCTACTGCGACTTCACTTCATCGCGGGTTTCTGAGGAAGTCGATCGGCAGATTTAAACAGCCCGCCGAACTCGATCGGCAGTTTTTTTAAATATATATATATATATCTAAAATTGTAAATACTGTATTTAAATACTGTATCTAAAATAAATACTGTGTGGGAAGGGTTTATAAACACTTAAAACAATGAAAACTTACCAAACAATTACAATATAAATACTTAAATAAGTACTATCAGTCGATAAATTCCCCATCGCGGAGTTCACCTATCACGGCCAGGTCTGGAACGTAACACCAGCGATAGGTGAGGGACTACTGTATCTCTTCTTCTGTTCTTTCCTTGATATGTTCTATTCCTATATCTTCTTTTCTATTATTTCTTAGATATATTTTACTATGAGTATCTCCTCTATAACCTTCATCATGTATTTTACTATGTGTATATTGATATATACCCACTAAAACCCTCACTGTGTATTGGACAAAAATAAATAAATAAATAAATAAAATAAATAAAATTTCAGTACAGTTTCTCTTGGAAAAGTGGCGCCAGAAAGCCAAAGAAACTCGGCTGGAGAAACTCCGAGCTACGGTGAGCAATGCTGTTATCTGAGAAGCTGACCTTCAGTGGAATACCAAGTTTGCAAGCCTCACCATAAATGGAATCTCCAGGCACCCAATATTTTAAAAAGGCAGCCGTCATCCATTTTACAGCTGCACACAGCTGGCCTTATTAAGACATCGAAGTGACAGCTCACAGGGGGAATCTTTGGAATGTTCTCACTAACGGAGACCAGAAGAACGTGGCCATGTCACATGAGCTGCAAATCAACTACTCCACGACAAAGGGTGTAATCTTGCCCATTAATTTGCTAGCAGAGATAACTGCAGGGGAAAGGGGAAAGCTTTTTAAAAAGAATTCAAATCACCCGTTATGAAGAGTTATGAAAGCTAATGCAAGCTAAGTGCAGAAGGAAAGAAGAGGGGAGGGGAGGAGGAGGGGAGAATGGGAAAGGAGGGAAGGAGAAAAGTAAGAAAAGGGGAAGGGAAAATTGGAGGGAGAAGGGAAAGGAAGGGAAGGTAAAAGAAAGGAAAGGAAGGAAAGGAAAGGAAAGGAAAAAGGAAAGGAAAGGGAAAGGGAAAGGAAAGGAAAAGGAAAGGAAAGGGGGAAAGGAAATGAAAGGAAAAGGAAAGGAAAGGAAAGGAAAAGGAAAGGAAAGGAAGGAAAGGAAAGGAAAAGGAAAGGAATGGGGAAAGGAAATGAGAGGAAAAGGAAAAGGAAAGGAAGGGGAAAGGAAAGGAAAAGGAAAGGAAGGAAAGGAAAAGGAAAGGAAAGGAAAGGAAGAAGAAAGGAAAGGAAAAGGAAAGGAAGGGAAGGGAAAAGGAAAGGAAGAGGAAAGGAAAGGAAAAGGAAAGGAAGGGAAGGGAAAGGAAAGGAAAGGAAGGAAAGGGAAAGGAAAGGAAAGGGAAAGGAAAGGGAAAGGAAAGGGAAAGGGAAAGGAAAGGAAAGGGGAAAAGGAAATGAAAGGAAAAGGAAAGGAAGAGGAAAGGGAAGGGAAAGGAAAGGAAGGAAAGGAAAAGGAAAGGAAAGGGGAAAGGAAATGAGAGGAAAAGGAAAAGGAAGAGGAAAGGAAAGGGGAAAGGAAATGAGAGGAAAAGGAAAGGAAGAGGAAAGGAAAGGAAAAGGAAAGGAAGGGAAGGGAAAGGAAAGGAAAGGAAGGAAAGGGAAAGGAAAGGGAAAGGAAAGGAAAGGGAAAGGAAAGGGAAAGGAAAGGAAAGGAAAAGGAAAGGAAGAGGAAAGGGAAGGGAAAGGAAGGGAAGAGGAAAGGGAAGGGAAAGGAAGGGAAAGGAAAGGAAAGGAAAGGAAAGGAAAAGGAAAGGAAATGAGAGGAAAGGAAAAGGAAAGGAAAAGGAAAGGAAAGGAAAAGGAAAGGAAAGGGGGAAAGGAAATGAAAGGAAAAGGAAAGGAAAAGGAAAGGAAAAGGAAAAGGAAAGGGAAAGGAAAGGGAAAGGGAAAGGGAAAGGGAAAGGGAAAGGGAAAGGGAAAGGGAAAGGAAATGAAAGGAAAAGGAAAGGAATTTTCCCCTTCAACTCAGAAAGCAAAAACAATGTTAATAGCTTATCATCCTCTCTAAATACAACTCTTTACCCATAACACATCTCATAACTAAAAATAAATAAATCCAAAAGTCTTGTGGGAAAGGGGAAACAAATACTTAATGCTGTGGCTTCCACAGATATGGACCTGAGCAAAGTTACCACCCAGATAGAATTTTATTGGATCAACCCTTCTTATCATCTTGGCAGTTGCCAAAGCAATGGGAAAAAAATTACTATAATTCATCCCGGCTATCAGTCCACTGGCATGCCTTGTTTGCTCATAACAGGGTATGATACCGCATTTGCAATATCCACTAACCTGATGTCAAGTCAGCAAGGATATTTTACAAGACCATGATCACCTAAGCAAAGGAAAGATAAAGCTGAGGACAGCAATTCTAGACCGCCAGCAAAGAAGCAAAAACATTTTGTGTTTGCTGCTGTTTAAACCTCTATTTCTGATTTTGTGCATAAACAGCTGATGTGAATCTATGTCTGCAAAATGGCTGAAAAACAGCCTGAAAATGACCTGGAAAATGGCCCGAAATCAGCCTGAAAATGCTCAAAAACTGGCCCAAAACCAGTCCAAAAAACCAACTGTTTGGCAGCCATTTTCATCAATTTTCCTGTTTTTCATCCATTTTAAGCCCATTTCCTGAGCTTCTTCCCAGGCTGTTTTCAGCCGTTTTCCAGATGAAAACGGCCTGAAAATGACTCAAAAAACTTCCCAAAGCAGCCAAAAAAGAGGGGAAGGGAAGAAGGAGGGAGGGAGGGAGTCAAGGGAAAGGGAGGGTTTTGCCTTCTCTTTCTGCTCAAGATCCCCAAGGACAATTGGTGGGCCACTGTGTGACACAGAATGATGGACTTGATGGGCTTTGGCCTGATTCAGCATGGCTCTTCTTAGGTTCTTATGTTCTCAAAATTTCCACTACCGGTTCTCTGGAACCTGTTACAACCTGCTGGATTTCACCCCTGGAGTACATGGTATTTGAAAGCTTGAAATGGCTTGCCGCCAGGCCTGTCTACTCCCACAATGCTCAATTCTTAAAATTTGGAAGCAAATTTAGATACTTGCCACTCCCCTCACTTTCTGAGGGCATCACTAGTGTAAGGGAAGAACTTTTATTTTATTTTATTTTATTATTCATTTTTTTTATTTTATTTTATTATTATTTTTTATTATTTTTATTCATTCGTTTTTTGTTTTTTTTTTATTTATTTATTTTATTTTATTTTTATTTATTTATTTGTCATACAAATATAGTATTGTAATGTAGTATGTTTAACATAAGTATAAAGTAGAGATAGAAAAGATTAAAAGACATTAGGACAGGAAAACAATTTGCCTCCTTGCTGAGAAATTATTACTTCTGAATGGGTGTTAAATCCTGTCAGCATGTCAAGGGCCTCTCTCACACAACATGTCCTCCAATCTACTCCCTGAACACTTTTTTCCTCACAAAACACAGTGTTTCTCTCAGGCACCATTACGGCTCTGGTTTATCCCTTTTTGAAATGCTGCTACCACATTTTCCCCCACATAGTGCAGAGTTAAATGATGTAAGGGTATTTATAGCATGGCATTACAATATTGGCAGTTTCTCCTTCAGAAATTTTCTTAATAATCACTAGCATGGAATAAGCCTTTTTTAAAAAATGGCTGCTGATTCCTTGGTGCTTTCTGAGCTTGATTGCTTTCTTGAAGACATTTCATTACCTAATTACTGTAAGTTTTCCTGCCTTTTTCCTGGCAGTTTTCATGCCAACCACACAACAGATTCTTAAGCCATCTACCATAATGCCACATTTCTCTGGGGAGTTACAAACAGCTCAATGTACAAGTGAAATTAATTTTGTAGGCCTTATTTTACATTTTCTTGTTGAATGGCTCTTGGTTGACCACGCAGCTAGTTCAAAGAGATCCTTCTTCACAATTACTTTTGTTTTTCCAAGTCACTTGATTAGCCAGATGTTTGGGCTTTGATAACTGGACTCCATCTCCCGCTAGTGTGTAGTGCAATAATAATATGCTAAACTCTGTATTTACACTATGCTTATAATTCTTAACACTCTCAACCTTACAGTTGCTGCATTCAGAGCCAAACTGAGAGATTTTTCATGAATCAAGATCATAATACTCGGACAGAAGGCATTTAACTTTTTCTTACTAGAAACAATTTTGAAAATGTTTTTTTTTTTAATTCCAATAGAAATAGCAGAAGAACAAATGTTTCCGATGGTAAACTGGCCTCATTTTTACTTTTAAAAAAAGGTAGAATCAGGGAGAGAAGTAAAGACAAATCTATTTTCCCTCCATCTTGTGGACTCCATCTGCATTAGGTCCCTGTTGTGGTTAGCTCTGGCCCAGCTCCTGACCCAAGGAATGTGGAGGTGCAGATGGGGGAGACATCCACATGCCGCAGGCCTGTTTTGCTCCCAGTAAAATCTGCCGACGAAGTCTCCTCTAACCAAGGAAGTGTGAGTGACAGGGAAGAGGGGAGTTTGGCAGACAGCCCAGGAAGAGATCAGTCATCTTTATCATCCCTGGATTCTGAACAAGAATTAATGACACATCCATGCATGCGTAGAGTGATGCATAGGAGACAACAACTGAAGGATTATTACAAGAGAAAATGAGGCCACCTGTGGTTGGGTGGGGCTGCTGTAATTAGTGCTACAGATAAAAGTGCAGCCTGGTGTTTTAGCCTCATGGCAGTTTATCTGATTCATTGTTTCGTGGTTTTTGTTGTTCAGGATTGTGTGTGTGGACTCTCTGGACTTTAGAATTGGACTCAATTTCCTAGTTATTGGGTGAGCAATTGGACTGCATTTAACCTGTGCCTTGTGTGTACCAGAAAATCCCTTTGACATTTAAAAAGGGAGCTGTTTCTCTTTTTCTGTTTATAAAAACTTTTGGGTTTTCCTTTTATCGTGTGGTGTGTGTCTTCCTGGACTGATTACCCTGTAATTATGGGCGGTTGAGACAAGGCGGCAGAACAGGTCCCAATATTCTTAATTTGTTGGGTTTTTTTACTAAAACAAAAAACAAAATCCACCTCATACCTCTCCAAAACCTACATCACCCTCCCTTATTTCCACTCTTTTCTTTAATATACTAGGCTGCCCATGGGTTAATTCCCATAAAATGTTTCAGGAAATGTAAGTAACATAAGTAAACTGGAGGTACATGACAGATTTTTTTTGTGGTTCTTCTTAGTTATGACATCAATGAGTAATTGAACCCAGGTCCCCACAACAACCAACTGTATTAGACACACTCAGATTTTAACCTTCTTCTTTTTTGCAGGGGGGGGGGGAAGGCATGTCTTATACTTCGAAAAATATAGTAGAGCTTTATTGCACACTAAAGCTCTCTACAAGAATCTGAACTACTAATGGTCAAAGTGCGTTGGTAGGTAACAGTCAATGGAGTTCAAAGTGAGCTGACTTATCATATTCTTCGGAGTATAAGTCACACACACATAAGTAAACTGGAGGTACATGACAGATTTTTTTTGTGGTTCTTCTTAGTTATGACATCAATGAGTAATTGAACCCAGGTCCCCACAACAACCAACTGTATTAGACACACTCAGATACTAGGCTGCCCATGGGTTAATTCCCATAAAATGTTTCAGGAAATGTAAGTAACATAAGTAAACTGGAGGTACATGACAGATTTTTTTTGTGGTTCTTCTTAGTTATGACATCAATGAGTAATTGAACCCACTTGGTAATAACGGTAGCATAAAAATGTCACTGTTCTCCACAAACCTGGGCAATTCAGAGATGTCGACCTGTGGTCATTCATTCATTCATTCATTTATTTATTCAATTTTTATGCCGCCCTTCTCTTTAGACTCAGGGCGGCTTACAACATGTTAGCAATAGCACTTTTTAACACAGCCAGCCTATTACCCCCACAATCCGGGTCCTCATTTTACCCACCTGGGAAGGATGGATGGCTGAGTCAACCTTGAGCCGGTGATGAGATTTGAACCGCTGACCTTGAAATCTACAGTCAGCTTCAGTGGCCTGCAGTACAGTACTCTACCTGCTGCACCACCACGGTCATATGTATGATGAGGTGAAAAAAATTACCACCTCACAGCACAGAGGAAACTAGATTCACAGTTATGTTCCTTCTCCTTACACATCAAGAGAATACTGTATAAATGGAGAATATATAATTCCTAGTTGGACCAATCCAAACATCTCCAGACCTTCACTACATGCAGAGATGGAGTGTCCATCTTAGGAATAATAATAATAATAATAATAATAATAATAATAATAATAATAACAACAACAACAACAACAACAACAACAACAACAACAACTACTGTGGGACTTCCGACTTCAGACTGACCGAATTCTGAAGCATAACACACCAGGCATCCTGATTGTAGAGAAAAAGAAAGCATGGATCATCGACATCGCAATCCCAGGAGACAGCAGAATTGAAGAGAAGCAGCTAGAGAAATTAGTAAAATACGAAGATCTAAAAATCGAGCTGCAACGACTCTGGCATAAGCCAGTGAAAGTGGTCCCAGTGGTACTTGGCACGCTGGGCACAGTGCCAAAGGATCTCAGCGGACATTTGAAAACCATCGGAATGGACAAAATCTCCATCTCTCAATTCCGATTATAATATAAACATAATTCGCCGCTACATCACGCAGTCCTAGGTGCTTGGGAAGCGCTCGACTGGTGATGAAATACGAAATCCAGCATAGTGATCTCGTTTGCTGTGTTGTATCGACATAATAATAATAATAATAATAATAATAATAATAATAATAATAATAACAGCAACAGCAACAGCAACAGCAACAACAACAACAACAAAACAACAGGGTTGGAAGGGACCTTGGAGGTCTTCTAGTCCAACCCCCTACTTAAGCAGGAAACCCAACACTACTTTAGACAGATGGTTGTCCAACATCTGCCTTAAAACTTCCAGTGTTGGGGCATTCACAACTTCTGGAGGCAAACTGTTCCACTGGTCAACCGTTCTGACTATCAGAAAATTTCTCCTTAGTTCTAATAGTACTCTTCAATATTTATTTATTTATTTGTTTGTTTGTTTGTTTGTTTGTTTGTTTGTTTGTTTATTTATTTATTTTGTCCAATACATAATGAGGGTTTTAGTGGGTATATATCTATATACTCATAGTAAAATATATCTAAGAAATAATAGAAAAGAAAGTATAGTAATAGAACACATCAATGAAAGAATAGAAGAGATATAGGAATAGAAGAAAGGTATAGGAGATATAGGAGAGCAATAGGACAGGGGACAGAAGGCACTTCTAGTGCACTTGTACTCGCCCCTTACTGACCTCTTAGGAATCTGGATAGGTCAACCGTAGATAATCTAAGGGTAAAATGTTGGGGGTTTATGGATGACTATCTTCATAAATGACTTAGATGAGAAAATAGAAAGGGAACTCATCCAATTTGCAAATCTGGCAGGAACAGCCAACACCCTAGAAGACTAGCTCAGGATCTAAAAAGACTTTGACAGATTTAAACAATGGGCCCTATCCAACAAAATGAAATTTAACAGGGAGAATAGGAAGGTTTTATACCTCGACAGGAAAAACCAAAGGTACAAGTACAAATTAGGTAAAACGTAGCTCAAAAACAGCCCTTAAAGGACCTTAAGTGGACAATCACTTAAACATGAGCCAGCAGTGTGTAGCCGCTGCCAAAAAGCTAATACAATCCTTGGTAGTAGAAACAGAGGCATAGAATCAGAATCACATGAAGTATTAGTGTTTCTAAAAATAAAACTTCAATAAAACTTCATTCGCCAACGTTCTCAAACCTGGATGATTGCCATATGTATAGATTCCATTTCCCAGAATGGCCGAGCTAGCATGGTCCTTGTTAACAATTCTGGGAATGTGTTCATACACAACTTTAGAGGAATTTGGGAAGGCTGGCCTAAACAGCAACTGGCTCCAGTCTTTCTTTTTTTTTAAATTCAATTGTTTAGGAAATGTCCAACCTCAACAATCTGACAACTTGAGAATGGAATCTTGGGAACCCTCTGAGAAATCCCAGCATGTTCTGGGGTTTGCAGAAAAATCGCAGAAGGCCATCGTACCCAGAAGAGACAAATGCAGTCTCTCCAGACGGATTCCTGGACTTTTAGCCTAGAGGGAAATAACTTTGATGCATAGCTTTTTAAGTCACTGCAAATATTTTCTTAAATAGTTATAGGCTTATACTCATTTAAGGGGCTCTTTACATTGCCACTGTAAATCAGCATTTGAGAATGAGGGTCAGAGACAAAAAAAAGTTATTTAATGAAAAAGCCTTTCAGCCATAACAAGCATTGGGATGCTTCTGCTGGAGGATGGAAAATAAATCTCTTAGTTGAACAGTTGGGTGTTTTACATATGTCCTGAGGGGGCTGTTGAAAAGGCATTTCTGCCGCACGAATCCCAGCGACCGATTAGGTCCCACAGAGTTGGCCTTCTCCGGGTCCCGTCGACTAAACAATGTCGTTTGGCGGGCCCCGGGGGGAGAGCCTTCTCTGTGGCGGCCCCGACCCTCTGGAACCAGCTCCCCCCTGAGATTAGAACTGCCCCCACCCTCCTTGCCTTTCGTAAACTCCTTAAAACCCACCTCTGCCGTCAGGCATGGGGGAACTTAGACAACTTCCCCAGGCCTATATTGTCTATGTATGGTATGTTGTGTGCATGTTTTTAAATTATGGGTTTTTAGTTTTAATTATTGGATTTGTATTGTACGTTGTTTCTCTGTTCCTGCTGTGAGCCGTCCCGAGTCTGCGGAGATGGGCAGCATACAAATTTAATTTTTTTTTTTATTATTATTATTATTATTATTATTATTATTATTATTATTATTATTATTATTTTAAGCTTATTCCCCTCTTTCTTTCTTTCTTTCTTTCTTTCTTTCTTTCTTTCTCTATCTGGGGAAGGGGTTCAGTGGGGGAACCCATATTTTTTCATAAGAACCAAATATCCACCATTTTCAATTAGATCAGGAAAAAACCGTATACAGTTAGTCCTTGACATTCAACCATTTGTTTAATGACCATATCATTTAGTGACAATTGCTACCATCTATTGCTTTCCATTGAGGATCTGTATACTACACGAGTCAAAAAGAGGGCTGTGAAAATATTTACAGATCCCCCTCACATCCTGGACACAAACTGCTTCAACTCCTACCCTCAAAACGTCGCTAAAGAGCACTGCACACCAGAAAAGCTAGACATAAGAACTTTTTTCCCCAAACTCTTTTTTCTGTTTATTTCAGAATATATATTTTTCTGTTTATTTCAGAATATATATTTTTCTGTTTATTTCAGAATATATTTTTCCCCAAAATGTTAAATTTCTAAAGTAATTCAAGAACTATGAAAAAAGGAATTTTATACTCTTTCTGAGTAATCTGAAAGTTTAATTAGAAATGCTAATACATTGCTAGAAAAAAATGGATGTTGAGGGTCCCTTGAGGTTCTCTGCGCTTGGTTGTTTTCTTGCAAACATTTCATTATCTCAACTACCTTATTTTTTGTGGTATAAAACACACCTTTCCCCCTCTAAAAGGGGCTGAAAATTTGTGTGCGTCTTATACTCTGAATGTAGCTTTTCTGAAGCTTTCCCGCCCCAGCCCTAACAAGGTGCTAAGGATCTTCTTGGCTTGCAGCATTTTTCACTCTTACTCCCTCCAAAGAAGGTTTTTTCCCCACCCTAAGTCTCTGCAGGGTGGTTTCATTGCTCCTCCCTCCCAAAAAGTTTTTTTTCAGTCTTAACCAGGGGATAAAATAATGTGCCAAAGCTGAACAGACTAAGGACACTAGCAGATGAATACCTGGTAGGTAGATTTTCCCCCTATTTTCCTCCCCAAAACTAAGGTTCGTCTTATACTCTGAAAAATATGGTTAATAATATCATCATTACCTAGTTCAAGCAATGAAACTTCTGCAAGAAAACAACCAAGATCAAGAGCGCAAAGGACCCCCTCATTTTAATCCTAAACTACAAATATTCTCCTCTATTGATACAATGGATTTTGGAACTATTTTTAAAACACCAATAGTTTAATTAGTTATCATAGCTGTCAGATGCAAAGAATCAGAACCATAATCTAAGTTCCAGTCAAGCTGATTTATTACTCAAGTACATACACAAGAATCTCGTCAACCGCCCAACATCAGCACTAAATTTTTAGCACTATTTTAAAAGACCTATTCTTTTTTTAAAAAAATCTATCTCAAAACTTGCATGTATCTTGAGTATTTTTCTCCAAAATGCATTTTGGTTTGAAATATTTCCTAAAGTATAGATTGGCAAAATTTTCTCTTAACAAAAGTATGTTGGCACATGGGTCCATAGTCACGCAGATTTTCCTTTAATAGTGATGTGCTTTAACTAGCAAACCACTATTAACAAACCAGTAAAAAACGCAGAGCATTTCAAAGCCGACCTAAGTTGGTTTCTTGTATCGGTGTGGAAGGCAAATTAAGTTCAGTTTACATGAGTGTTTTACAGACAGGAAGGGCAGGATATAAACCAAAATAACAACGACAATATTGTGATGTAAACAAATCTCTCTCTCTCATGCCACCTGTAGAGTGAAACACAAGACATGACGTGGTGTCCTACCCTTGGGAAGAAGCTGTGTTGGAGACTTGTAGTTGAACAGGGATGGGGAACTATGGCCCTCTTATGACTTGTGGACTTCAATTTGCTCAGGAATTCTGGGAGTTGAAGTCCACAAGTCATAAAAGGATCAAAGTTGCTCACCTCTGATAGTAGAAGGATGTTCAACACAAGAACAACAGGACTAGTCATCACTCTTATCATCAGCTGTGGCGAGGGGGGCGTTTGCCCAGGTTCGCCTGGTGCACAGTTGCCGCCCTATTTGGATCGGGAGTCACTGCTCACAGTCACTCATGCCCTCATCACCTCGAGGCTCGACTACTGTAACGCTCTCTACAGGGGGCTACTTTTGAAAAGTGTTCGGAAACTTCAGATCGTGCAGAATGCAGCTGCGAGAGCAATCATGGGCTTCCCTAAATATGCCCATGTCACACCAACACTCCACAGTCTGCATTGGTTGCCGATCAGTTTCCGGTCACAATTCAAAGTGTTGGTTATGACCTATAAAGCCCTTCATGGCATCGGACCAGGTTATCTCCGGGACCGCCTTCTGCCGCACAAATCCCAGCGACCAATTAGGTCCCACAGAGTGGGCCTTCTCCGGGTCCCGTCAACTAAACAATGTCGTTTGGTGGGACCCAGGGGAAGAGCCTTCTCTGTGGGGGGGCCGGCCCTCTGGAACCAACTCCCCCCAGAGATTAGAATAGCCCCCACCCTCCTCGCCTTTCGCAAGCTTCTTAAAACCCACCTTTGTCGTCAGGCATGGGGGAATTAAGATATTCTTTCCCCCTAGGCTTCCACAATTTATGTATAGTACGTTTGTATGTATGATTGGTTTTTAAAATAAGGGTTTTTAGCTTCTTTAGTATTGGATTGTTGCACGTTGTTTTTATTACTGTTGTTAGCCGCCCCTAGTCTGCTGAGAGGGGCGGCATACAAATCCAATAAAATGAAATGAAATGAAATGAAATTCTAGACATCACCAAGAAAAGGACCAAAAGAAAGATGAAAATAGCAAGAGTTCTGTATTGCTAATAACTGCTGTATGACTTTTTCCATTGGCCAATGTTTCAAAGTTTGGCTGACATTATTAAAGCCACGTTAGAGCATAATTGCTGTGTTCACATAATGTTATGACCAAAAATAAGCCATGTTATGGTTTATTCAGATGGTCTGGTTTACAAACTATGCTAACCTAATTGCTGGATCTCCCACAGCAAGCTGAACCACAAACCATCTGATCCTATTTTAGGCTAGTGGGCTATGTAAATCCAGCTAACCCATAGCTTAAATTGTTGTTTCCAAATAACTAAAGAGATGGGGTTTTATCTGTGGAACATTTTTAAGTAGAAAGGTGTTAAGGTTTTAGCTGGCCTAGAAAGTACAATTTTATTATAATATAAACATAGAAACATAGAAGTCTGACGGCAGAAAAAGACCTCATGGTCCATCTAGTCTGCCCTTATACTATTTCCTGTATTTTATCTTACAATGGATATATGTTTATCCCAGGCGTGTTTAAATTCAGTGACTGTGGATTTATCAACCATGTCTGCTGGAAGTTTGTTCCAAGAATCTACTACTCTTTCAGTAAAATAATATTTTCTCATGTTGCTTTTGATCTTTCCCCCAACTAACTTCAGATTGTGTCCCCTTGTTCTTGTGTTCACTTTCCTATTAAAAACACTTCCCTCCTGGACCTTATTTAACTCTTTAATATATTTAAATGTTTCGATCATGTCCCCCCTTTTCCTTCTGTCCTCCAGACTAGACAGATTGAGTTCATTAAGTCTTTCCTGATACGTTTTATGCTTAAGACCTTCCACCCTTCTTGTAGCCCATATAGTATAATTAATATTTATTAAATAGTATAAGGGCAGACTACATGGACCATGAGGTCTTTTTCTGCCGTCAATCTTCTATGTTTCTATTGGGAAGTCCTCAGCCTCCTAGTTTCAAATCTTTGCAGGTGAACTATTTCTGCTCTTTGATCAGCAGAAGAAGAAACAGGAAGAAAAGAAATTGGTACATGCCCATTGTTGTTGTTTTTTAAAAAAATATTTTTATATGCTTCAGAAATGAATTTTAGACTAAATAGTGTTCTGTCGGGCTCTCTGGTAGACTTCTCCCAAAAATTCACAGGTACAAATTTCAGACACACACATGTTTGAAAATTCAAAACAATGTTCTTTATACCGAAAATGCAAATAAACAAAGCCCTCTTTTTGTATAGCAAAGAGCACTCGTCTCCAAACAAACTGGTAATTTGTACAAGTCCCTTATCAGTTCTGAGATACTTAGCTTGCAGCTGTGAGGCAATTCACAGTCCTTCTTCTTTCACAAAGTGAAACACACTTTGCTCTGGTTTAGTTTCAAAGCGGGGGGAAATCAGCACACAAAGGTCAAAGTCAGTAAAGCAGTCACGAAACACAAGGATCGGATAATCCTCCACAATGGCCAAACCCACAGGCTGCTATTTATAGCAGCCTCACTAATTACCACAGCCCCACCCAACCACAGGTGGCCTCATTTTCTTTGATAATAATCTCTCAGTTGTTGCTGCCTATGCATCGCTCTCCGCATGCGTGGCTGTATCATTAACTCTTGTTTTGAATCCAAGGAGGATCTAGATAATTAACCTCCTTCTGAGCTGTCTGCCCCACTCTCCTCCTCCCTGTCACTCATGTCTTCTTGGTCAGAGGAGCCTTCATCAGCAGATTCCACCGGGGGGGAAGCAAAACAGGCCTGCGGCATGTGGATGTCTCCCCCACATCCACAGTCCTTGGGGCAGGAGCTGGGCCAGAGCTAACCACAACAAATAGTAGATTTAAACTCCATTTATGTAGGAGAAGGCATGGCAGAGAAATCAGCCTAGAATCCCTACATAGCCATAAGCGGACCACCCTTGAATTCTGTTGACCCTTATTTAATTCCAAGCAGGTGCTAACATTAGAGGAGAAAATTATTGGACATAGACTATGTGGCAATCAATTGATTTAATTGGACCTTCATGTGTAGACCTGGTCTTTTCCACCTGATAGCTAGGCTTTACTAGCATATTCTGAAGGGTGAGCCTATAAACCAGTGGTTCTCAACCTGGGACTCGGGACCCCTTTGGGCAGCGGTCTCCAAACTACGGCCCGTGGGCCGCATGCGGCCCAGTGAGGCCATTTATCCGGCCCGCTGGTGAGTGACAAGAGCACAGGGAAAAGAGAGAGAGAGAAAGAAAAGGGAAAGAGAGGGAGGGAAGGAGAAGTGGAGAGGAATGAAGGAGGGAAGGAAGGAAGGAAAGAAGTAAGGAAGGAGAAATGGAGGGAACGAGGAAGAAAGGGAGGAAGAAAGGAAGAATGAAATGAATGGAGGGACAGAGGAAGGAAAGACTGTTTTGGGGAGGTGTATTTTTTTTTATTTTTCTCTCGACATACATTCAAACAACACAATGTACTATCTAATTTTCCATGAATAAAATGCGGTATTTTGTTAGTAACTAATATCAACCATCAAAAAAGTTGCAAAAGTTTTTTTTCTAATTTTGTCATCCAGTTACATTCATTTTCTTTAAATTCCCTCCTTAATGTTCCTTCAAAAAGTACAACAACAATTATATTTCTAACTTATTAACCATTATGCCAAAGTGCTTCCTTCTTTCTTCATACATTTTTCATAAGCCAAGAAAACCTTGTATAGCCAATCAGATGTTAACAAAAGAAAATTAAAAACAAAACATAAACATATATGAATTTCAGACCTTCTCCCCCTTCTAAATAGTACGTTCCCATTTTGTTTTTTGCTTTAAAACAAGGTATGTACAGTGTGCATAGGGATTTGTTCATAGGTTTTTTTATATAGTCCAGCCCTTCAACAGTCCGAGGGACAGTGAACTGGCCCACTGTGTAAAAAGCTTGAGGACCCCTGCCTTTGGGGGTCGAACAACCATTTCACAAGGGTCGCCTAAGACCATGCAAAAAGACAAATTTTCCATGGTGTTAGCAACTGCAGCTTCCATTCTGGCACCTTGGAACATAGTTTTACAATCCGAACAATCAGGCGTTTACAGTAGGGGTGTCCCTCTGACCTTCCTGCCAATCAGCTTAAAGCTCTGTTGGGAGAATTGGCGCTAGGCCTATGGTTGGCAGCAAATTTCTTGCAGGGTTGTTTTTAAAAATTTAAAGGAAAGCTTTGCAGGAGGAGAGAAAGCAAGAGAAACATCCTTCCCTCAATCTGGGCCGAGAGTGAAGTAGACAATCTGAGTGTGAAAAAGAGTATGCATTGTGGGTGTGGGCATTCACGTACCTGCAACAGTGCGTTCGCACACACTTTTGGCACCCAGGGGAAAAAAGGTTCACCAGCACTGCTCTAATTCGAAGTACAATATTGCCAGAGAAGAAGCTATGCAGGATTAGGTTGACCACTCTTTATGCTTTCTTAGCAATGCTGTTGCAGTGGACTCTGGCACTTAGATCATTGGAGATGAGTACTCCAAGGTCCTTTACTGAATGAGGATCATCAGCAAGTTTGTGATTTGTCACGACCTTACTGACAAATCTGCTGATTCGTCCTACATCTAATCTGTCAGATCCCAATGTTGAATTCCTTTGCATAAAAAACAACCACCAGCCAAACACGCAACCCTTGGTTCTATGGGACTAAATCTGAGAGACTGCACTAAAATCAGACATTGTCTGCTCTAATATTAAATAAACTATATTTATTGATGCATAATCAACTATTGGAACACATTCAGAATGTTCAAAGCTTATCAAGCATCCTATCCCAGGCTGTCCAACAGAATCACATCTACATAATAGTGGTTAGATACTTTGAACTGGGCTATTATCAATTCCTCCTGCTCCCTTCTAACAAAGCCCACTGCAATAATATCGCCAAAAAGGCCTCTAAAGTTGTTAACCTGATCCTACGTAGCTTCTGCTCCAGCAATCTCACACTACTCACAAGAGCCTACAAAACTTTTGCCAGACCCACCCTTGACTACTGCTCATCTGTCTGGAACCCATACCACATCTCAGACATTAACACCCTCGAAAACGTCCAAAGATATTTCACCAGAAGAGCCCTTCATTCCTCCACTCTAAACAGAATATCCTACGAAAATAGACTAACAATCCTGGGTCTAGAAAGCCTAGAACTATGGCGCCTAAAACACGACTTAAGTATTGCCCACAAGATCATATGCTGCAACGTCCTACCGGTCAATGACTACTTCAGCTTCAACCACAACAACACAAGAGCACGCAACAGATTCAAACTCAATACGAACTGCTCCAAACCTGACTGTAAAAAATATGACTTTAACAATCGAGTTGTCGAAGCGTGGAACTCATTGCCGGACTCACTAGTGTCAATCCCTAACCCTCAACATTTCTCCCTTAGACTATCCACGATTGACCTCTCCAGGTTCCTAAGAGGCCAGTAAGGGGCGTACATAAGTGCACTAGTATGCCTTTCGTCCCCTGTCCAATTGTCTTTCCTTATCTCATATATTACATATATTTTCTTCCTTTCATTTATCTTCTCTTCTATTTTCACTTTTATCCTTATATATATTGTTCATGTTATTTTCTTCCTATGTATTGTGTATTGGACAAATGAATAAATAAATAAAACCAATAAACACCAAATAAGCTTCATATCTGCCTCCTGTCATCTCTTCTAGTTCAGGAATTCTCTCCGAAGGCACAACTGAGGCCACACAGAATTTGCAGAAAGCCTTCACAGAGGAGAGCCCTTAGTGCTTTTGTTGTCGTTTTTTCATAAACATCTGGACCACTGCAGTACACTGATTAGCGCCCAGATTATAAAGCGGATGAAGTTTCAAAGTCAACGTTTCAAAGAAATATTAAAAATCAGGCACCGTCAATGTTCTCAAAGTGTACTCACCTTTCGGTTTCCAGTCTCATTTCCTCCCGTTTTTGTCTCCTAAGTTCTCTGCGACGTTCGAAGTCGTCCATGATATATATTCAAGTTCAGATAAATCCCCCAAATCAGACTGAATTTGAGAAAGAGAGAGAAAAGGGTGGGGGGGGGGAGTCAGAACTAGACATGGAAATGAAGCCTCCCATGGACAGAATCATATCCAAGTATAGTCATGTTCACATCCACACTTAGAAAGGTTCTCCAGAATCACCAAACATTTTATTAAAACGTTTTAGCGACGTTCCCCTTTGGGAATCAGCTTCCGTGCTGGAAATTAAAAGAAAGCGGTAACTTTTGATGAAAGAAGCCGATGGCGTACATCTTAAAAGAACTATTTATGCTTCCTCGCATCTTCATCTCACTACACATGTTTAGCAAAATAATAACGTCAATTTTAAGCGAGGTGTGCACATTTGTCAGTATGATAAGTGGAAACACAAAGGAGGTTACTTCACCGTCGGCTCGGATTTTGCACCATTGCAGATGTGCAGTCAGAAAACAATTTGTAATGGTCAAAAAAATGCTTTCCAACAACAAAACAGTACCTTGCACTTTAATGCTAACTTTCTTTGCTAAGCGTGCATTTTGGAAAGGTTAAAAATGGAACATTCTGTCGTCGGTAGGAACAAAAGAGGCGAATGGTTAAAATACACACACACACACACACACACTTTTTTTAAAAAAATGTTGCTCTTAGTCCTCCTTAACAAAAAAATTAAAACTGACATTTGAGATACAAGGAAGGGATGTGGGAAGAAAAAGAATTGGACCGATCAAAGCATCGGCACATTTAAATCTGCACCTACCTTCTCCTTGTTAGGTTTACTCCATAAAATAATTTGCTCTTTAAAGCTGCTTCACGCGCAAAACCCCTTCAGGCTTTGGTTTATATCCTACCGAGACAAATATAGGAGAATTCTCCTGCAGGCCCACCAAGTGAAAATGACTACCAGAAAAGGGAAAGCTGTTCTCTTTTTGTCCCTGCTTTGTTTACAGAGCTGTCAGTGGTTAGTTAAACTCTGCCTGGAATCTAGCATTTAAGGCCTGCTCCAAGACCGTTTCCTGTGCTGAGCTGGAGGCCCTCCACTTCCTTTGGAATTCTAGCCTAGACTCCGCGCTCAGGGTGAGTTTTCTCTCTCCCCTTTTTTTTAAAAAAAAGTAACTTTCCCCTCCTCCTTTCAAAATTTCCAAGTTTTTTACGGCAGCCCCAATTCAGGCATTTTTTTTACAGTGAATCTAAACTGGGCAAACTTAAGATGAATGTACACTTGCTAATCTAAGGAAGCAAAAATAATCCCCTGTTTATTTTATTTATTTTTATTTTATTTATTTGTTTTGTCCAATACAAAAATAATACACAATCAGGGTTATAGAGGATATGGGTCTGGGTGGGTGTCAACAGACTCAAACTCAACCCTGATAAGACGGAGTGGCTGTGGGTTTTGCCTCCCAGGGACAATTCCATCTGTCCATCCATCACCCGGGGGGATCATTGACCCCTCAAAGAGGGTTCGCAACTTGGGCGTCCTCCTCGATCCACAGCTCACAATAGAAAAACATCTTTCAGCTGTGGCGAGGGGGGCATTTGCCCAGGTTCGCCTGGTGCACCAGTTGCGGCCCTATTTGGACCAGGAGTCACTGCTCACAGTCACTCATGCTCTCATCACCTCGAGGCTCGACTACTGCAGTGCTCTCTACATGGGGCTACCTTTGAAGAGTGTTCAGAAACTTCAGATCGTGCAGAATGTAGCTGCGAGAGCAATCATGGGCTTCCCTAGGTATGCAGTATCTAAAAGAATGAAGTTCTTAGTCTGTCCTAAAGGAAAACAAATAAATCTGTTTTCTGTCAAAATCTGTTCAGCAATGTTTGGAAAAGTTCTGCAAAAGAGGATCACTGGCTCTAGTTTAAACCAGCTGTAAACAGGGGCAGTTCTTGCAGGAACTGAGAAAAAAAGAGGGTGTGCCCAGATTCCATCTTTGCTAATGGTTCATTTACAACTGATGCATATTTATTTATTTATTTACATCCTACATTTATTCCTTCTTATTGTTTGTCGCTCAACAGTGAGACACTGGCAAAGAGAACACAGCAGCACCTACATTTTAAGTGTCCTTCCCACTTTTTATAGCTAGGATGTTTGAAAGCATCCTGCAATATTGTGTTACTTTGTGCTTTGGAGGTACAGTGGTACTTTTACTTACGAACTTAATTCATTCTGTGACCAGGTTCTTAAGTAAAAAGTTTGTAGGAAGTAATTTTTCCCATAGGAAACAATGTAAAATCAAATAATGTGTGCGAGTGGGAAAACCAGAGGGAGGGTGGAGGCCCTGTTTTCCTCCCAGGAGGTTCCTAGAGAGGCCCCACGGAGGCTTGTCCCTGCCTTTTCCAGTTACAGTTTTGGAGGCTCGGGTTTGTAAGTGGAAAATGGTTCTTGAGAAGAGGCAAAAAAATCTTGAACACCCGGTTCTTATCTAGAAAATTTCATAAGTAGAGGCGTTCTTAGGTAGAGGTACCATTGTATTACTGTTTCGGACAGGAAGGCTATTCAGACAGTGATGAGGACACCAGAAAAGATAACTGGAAGTTCACTCCCTTCTATCCAGGACATAGCATACAAGTGATACTTGATCAGGGTCTGCAGTATTGCTGTGGATGCTACACATCCTCTCCAAGACCGGTTTTCTTTGTTGAGGAGGCTTCACAATACTATATAGCAAGGGAGTCAAGAGCCTTGAGAATTAATAAGGTTGATATGTACTAGAGAACATGAGATAGAAATTCTGTTTTCAACCATTGAGCTCCAAAGTGTAGATAAAGCTCCTCTCTTTAGCAATACCAACTACAAAGTCTTGTGTCTAAGCCCTTCTCCTTCCGTGTTTTATGTCACCAATCCTCAGCACTTTCACTGTTTTTTGTTACCAATCAGTTTCATCTGCTTCTTCAAACCCCCTACATCAGGGGTAGGCAAAGTTGGCTCTTCTATGACATGTGGACTTCAACTTCCAGAATTCCTGAGCTAGCATGATTGGCTCAGGAATTCTGGGAGTAGAAGCCCACAAGCCATAGAAGAGCCAACTTTGCCTACCCCTGCCCTACACTGTCTAAGGCAGAATAAGATGCAAAAAATCAACTAAGAAGAGAAGAGCCAATCCAAGAATCCAGTTCTTATAAGCAGGCCACCCTACTCCCTGAATTATGAAAACTGCTATGGTTGGCTAAGGAGATACAATATGAAAAAGAAGTCCAGCATGCATAAGAGAAATCTTCAGTTTTAACAGACTTAGCAGTTATGCTTTTTATTTTATTTTATTTTATTTTATTTTATTTTATTCTATTATTTTATTTTATTATTTGTATGCCGCCCCTTTCCGTAGACTCGGGGCAGCTAACAACAGTAAAAAGACAATATGAACAAATCTAATATTAAAAGTAATGTAAGAAACCCCAATTTAAGAAACCAATCATACATACAGACATACCATGCATAAATTTTATAAGCCTAGGGGGAAGAGAATATCTCAGTTCCCCCATGCCTGACAACAGAGGTGGGTTTTATGGGGCTTACGAAAGGCAAGGAGGGTGGGGGCAACTCTGATATCTGGGGGGAGTTGGTTCCAGAGGGTCGGGGCCGCCACAGAGAAGGCTCTTCCCCTGGGTCCCACGAAACAACATTGTTTAGTCGACGGGACCCGGAGAAGGCCAACTCTGTGGGACCTAACTGGTCGCTGGGATTCGTGCGGCAGAAGACGGTCCCAGAGCTGTGCACTATCACCTCATTCAACCCTACAAACCAGTTCAACTACACCAACAGATCCGGGTTGCAAGAATCAGAATGATGACTAGATGGAAGCCAAGAGCAAACTTTTTAATATATTTCTTTGTGTGGCTAAGAATCTATATAAGACATATCTTGATTCAGCAATTCCTCCTTTGGTGTTCCTTTTAAATAACCATATCTGCATCCTGAGTGGAAACTTGGCAGTATTTTGATCTTCACTGCAAATACTGAACTTCTTCATCAGTCTTTTTTTTAAAAAATTGGTGAAAAACCTTGTTTCTTTCCAAACAGAACAGTTCATTTGGGATGCCAAGCAAAATAAACATATTAAGTCATGTGAATGTACACTTTTGTTTTCATTTAGCCCTTCCCTTCATTCTTCTAACGTCCATTGTTAAGTCTTTCAGGACCTTCTAAGGATAGAGAAAGTATTAAATCAATTTATGTCTCTTTCAGCTCTCTAAAAGTTTTACATGGATGAATCTGGACTATCTGGGTGTGGCCAAGATTCCAGACCAGATAAATAATGTATCGGCAAAAATTAGATTAACAAGTTGGGATAAATAAAGAATAATATATTTGTTTCACTTAGACTAGGGGTCCCCAACTCCCAGTCCATGGACTGGCACCAGCAAAAGCAATCAACCATTGGAATAGCCTGCCAGCAGAGATTGTGAACGCCCCATCATTTGATATGGTAACTGAAGCATTATTAGAAAAAGGAACAGACGCCGTACAAACTAGAGTTTATTAATTTAAAATCAAGCAGAAAAAATTTATCCTTATGCCAGTGAATAATTTCAAAACATGTTTAAATATAAAGGTTTTGTACTCTGAAGCATCAATCCGAATCGCATCATGGTAAGCTATCTTTTAATTATGATTTATTGAATAAACTAAAATGCCTGAGTGTACATAATATATAGAACAGGATAGCCCTGAGTCTACGAAGAAGGGCTGCATAGAAATCCAAACAAATAAATCTCCATAATATGCTAATTCACAAACAGATGATATTATGGATTAGCTTGAAGTTTGAATCTAGTTATACCATATCTCATCCTCTGTGAGTTTCATCACCCAGAATTCACAGCTGTGGCCAAACTTGGCTAGAGAATTCTGGGAGTTGAAGTTGTGCTGAAATAAAGAATTGGGTGATTGTATTTTGAGCACTTCACAACTGGCTCACCTTCATAACTATTTGCAGCAACCCACACAAATACATGATCAAAATGTGCATCTTTTTTGACAGTTTTTGTTATTAATTGGGGGAAATGAATTCGCTTAATGACTGTAGTATTTGCTTCACGCCTGTCTTAAAATACAATTTCAAATCCAGTCCCATGATTCTTCAATTTACAACCACCAAAATCTTAATTTCAGGTTCAATTCAAGGATTATCGTTATATCGGTCTATTTGTGGTTCTAATCAGTTCTAATTTATACTGCTCCCACTTTATTGCACGTTTTTTTAAGCTACAAAAATATGCACAAATATGAGTTGAATGCAGGAGTCTATGGTATACGGGATGCATTTGGGTTTCCATTATATAAATATTGCATACTCCATACCGCACAAATCCCAGCAACCGGTTAGGTCCCACAGAGTTGGCCTTCTCCGGGTCCTGTCGACTAAACAATGTCGTCTGGCGGGACCCAGGGGAAGAGCCTTCTCTGTGGTGGCTCCGACCCTCTGGAACCAGCTCCCCCAAGAGATTAGGATTGCCCCCACCCTCCTTGCCTTTCGGAAACTCCTTAAAACCCACCTCTGCCGTCAGGCATGGGGGAATTGAAACATCTCCCCCTTGCCCATGTAGTTTTTGTGTATGATTCGATTGTGTGCTTGTTTTTTATATATTGGGGCTCTTTTGGATTTTTTAACTTAAAACTGTAATTTAGATTGCGAAATATTAGATTTGTTACTATGTTTTGTTTACCATTGTTGTAAGCCGCCCCGAGTCTACGGAGAAGGGCGGCATATAAATCCAATAAATCTAATCTAATCTAATCTTTAAAAAATAGCACCGGTGGTCTTTACTCACCGATGCCTTTTGCTGGAGGCCCGGGGAGACAGGGTCACATGGCGTAGCCGCCATCTTGTTTTCGGCCGAGATCTCGCGAGATTTCACGAGATCTCGGCCGATAATCAGGCCAGGGTGGCCTGATCGATGACGTGTCCGGGCGGGGCCTGCCAGCCCTATATAAGGGCGGGCAGGCCCGGAGCTCAGCCTTTTCGCCTGGACTCTTCATCAAAAGCAGACACCCGCCTGCCCTCCCTATCTTGCAGTGTGCTATTCTGGGTTGCCCTATGGGGCCGAATAGGAATTTTTGGCGGTCTGGCCTCTTAGCCGTGACCGTTTTTTTGCCTATTCCACACTGTAGAGTCGGATAAGCGGTTAGGGGGTGCTTGCACCTGTTTAGGTTAATTGGCTTACCTTTGGTCATTTGGGTAGGCAGGTTAGGGGCGGAAAACTGGGTGGTGGTTTAGCAACTGCGTGTTCTCCATTGGGCATCTTTGGGGATGATTGACAGGTTCTCTCCAAAGGCTTGTGGTTTTGACGACCTGAGCAGTTGGGGGAAACCTGTCTTTGGGTCCCGCCCATTTAATTCCCCTTGTAGGGGTTAGCCGGCGGGACCTCCCACATGCAAGTGCATGGCAAGGTCTCAGGTGAGGGAGTGGTCCCTGAACTGGATTAGCATGGAGCTACGCCCATAAGTTGCCCCGGAAGTTTATTCTACGTCATTTTCCGCCCCGGAAGCAATTGTTTGACCCTGCGGGTCCTTGTTAGGGTCATAGTTAATTATGCTAATGATGCTAATTTAATTAATAAATTATGCAAAATTATGTTAATAAAAATGACCCAGTTTTAAATCCAGCTCATTGTGTCCGTGTCGTTACTCCGCCTATCCTGCAAAAGGAAAACCCAAAAGAAATGGAAAGCTCTCCTCAGCTGCCAATTAGAACATAGTCAAAGATGGATATTTTCTATCCTACTGTTTTGAGGTTGCATGGTTAATGTAGACAAAAGTTTCTCTGGAAATGACTAAATAGGGTCGCTATGGAAGATATGTTTAGGCTTGCCAATATCTTCCTATGTAAAATTTCTTGCATTTAAATTTTGATTCCCGTTCCAAAAGGTGTGGGTGAAACAGTAGTTTAATGCTGAGCCAGCTGGCAGATTTGAGAACTCCGTTAAAACAGAATAGTTCTGAACAGAAATTTCCTCTTCCTTTTCCATAGAACCGGAGAATTATTTTCTAGTTCCGCAGTAGAAGAAAAAGAGGGAAGGATGATGTGAGAGAAATTCCCCTGGCACCTCTCGGTTTTTTCCATACCACGGGCCTCCCAAATTTCTGGTCATGGAATTTATTTCCATAACTTCAAGAATGGGAGTGAGGCAAAAATAGCACCCTGGAATCCTTGAAATGCTACATGCTGTTTTAAGCAAAGTCAAGAATATGGGCAAGCCACTCCATCATTCTTTTAAAGTAAAAGAAATGGAGAGTGTTGATTAAACACATGGTTTTATAAGGAACCAAGGCCAATCTCACATAAACAACAGATTAGGTGTTCCTGGATTTTGCCACTTTAGACCACAGAGAAGATGGGTGTTTCTCCAAACAGAAAAAAAAAAATAAGAATTCAAGGTCAAACAAAATGGCAGTCCCAAAAAAGAATAGAGCGATGCTCCTTGTCAACAGATGATACATGTAAGGACTATGCTGGATCAAGCCGAAGGCTAATGTTCTCCAGTAGCATTCCCTTTCCTAAAGGCGTCAATGAGATAGAGCCAATCCTCAACTTATGAAAGTTTGTTTAGTGGCCATTTGAAGTAAACAGTGCTGGAGGGAAAAGTGACTTATCACCATTTTTCACATTTCTGACATTGCAGGTTGAGAACCACCTGTATATGTGTAATGAAAACTAACAGATCAAAAAAAAGGAATGAAATAATAATAATAATAATAACAACAACAACAACAACAACAACAGCGAGTAGACTACTCTAGTTGGACTAGAAGACCTCCAAGGTCCCTTCCAACTCGGTTGTTATTATTATTATTAGAGTTGGAAGGGACCTTGGAGGTCTTCTAGTCCAACCCCCGCTTCAGCAGGAAAGTCTACACTACTTCAGACAAATGGTTATCCAACATCTTCTTAACAACTTCCAGTGTTGGAGCATTCACAACATCTTGAGGAAAGCTATTCCACTGATTAATTGTTCAAACTGTCAGGAAATTTCTCCCTACTTGTAAGTTGCTTCCTTCCTTGTTGTGTGCTCTTGTGTTGTTGTGGTTGAAGCTGAAGTAGTTGTTGACCAGGTAATCAAGGATAATCAAGGTTTATGAGGTCTCCATGATGGTCTTCTCTGGTCTATGGATGCATGATGACTTCCAGAGATAGGTCAGCTTGAGTAAAACTGCACTGTTGACCCAGCAAAGGTGATGGAGGGAGACAATGGAAAAGCCATTTTCACAAATAATTTTTTAAAAATATCTCTGCAGTGCAATGCAGATAAAAAAGATTAAAAGAATCTGAGAGGGAGGGGCTTTTCCCCCTTAATTTAGAAGAGATTCCAGATCTCAATAACTAAAATCAAGCCTTAAAATACTAAACCTAACTAAATAGACTGCTAATGAGTAAAACGCTGCTATTGAATTTATCTTCGTTAGCCAACAAAAAATACAGTCCTTAATATAACTGTATTCCAAACGCACCTTCCCAGCATGCTCCCAGATTCATTCTGCTTAAAAATTGAAAAATTGATTTCACTTCCCCCGAGCAAAGCTTTAAGCATCAGCAAAATGGGGTTTAAACAATTGTTTTTGTTGTTCGCTGCTTATCGCTTCTGAACCGCACGGCTGAACCCAAGCCTATCATGGGAAAGCTAACTTTGTCAGGGGAGAAAAATGTGTTCTTTATCTCCCTAGCTAAGCCATTTGCTTTGAAGCAAACTCTTTATGGCTTTTGTTTCTTGCTGGAATGTGTTCTTTACAAAACCCAGATGAACCCTAGATAAAAAGCATTGTGGACTAGTGGCTAGAGGGCTTTCAAAACCAGGATGCCCTGAGATGCAAAGATTATTACCTGAACTCCACTTTTCCTTCTTGTAAACTGTATATACAGTATGGTAATTCTCTTTCCTTCTTTCCTTCCTTCCTTCCTTCCTTCCTTCTTTCCTTCCTTCCTTCCTTCCTTCCTTCCTGGAGACTCATGTCTTTTTTTTTTACTGCTAGGGGACCTAGCAGTAAATCTGTGAGGAATGTAAGGAGCATGCACAGTAACTCTAGGATGTTGGAAGGAATGGGAGTATTTAATATTTTATTTGATCTTTAGACAGGATTTGTAGAGAAGCTACAGTTTAATCGAGATATTAATCTTAGCAGGTCTTTTACACACCCACTCAGTATCTTTGTTAGAATTAACCGGGGCAGGGGGGCACACTTTCCTAAAATCAGTAATTTTGAGTTGCAAAGATGGAGCTAGGTAAATATCTTTAAGTCTAAAACTATACTGTGTGAATTAGATGTTCAACAGAATAATGGCACAGAGGGGAAAAATCTATCTTTGTGTCTAATACCTACGGAACTGCCATCTACCACACGAATCCCAGCGGCCAATAAGGTCCCACAGAGTTGGCCTTCTCTGGGTCCCGTCGACCAAATAATGTCGTTTGGTGGGCCCCAGGGGAAGAGCCTTCTCTGTGGCGGCCCCGGCCCTCTGGAATCAACTCCCCCCAGAGATTAGAACGGCCCCCACCCTCCTTATCTTTCGCAAATTACTCAAGACCCACCTTTATCTCCAGGCACGGGGGAACTGAGACATCCTCCCCCAGGCTTTTATATTTTATGTTTGGTATGTATGTGTTGTATGGTTTTAAATTGTTGGGGTTTTATTTTAATATTAGATTTGTTTCACTGTTATATTGTTTCTATTGTTGTTGTGAGCCGCCCCGAGTCTTCGGAGAGGGGCGGCATACAAATCTAATAAATAATTTTAAAAAAATAATTTGGCATACAAGGCTCTATAGCCCTGTCCAGAAAGGAAATGTTGAAACAGTTCATGTCCTGGGTGTGAGGAGTCTGTAGATATTTTCTCAGCCCTCTGCCTGGTTCTTATAGTATTCAGATCCCCAGTGGAAGGCAGGTGACGAATTAAAACGAAGAGATACGTAGTTCAGAACTGAAATCATCCTGGATTTTTATTTGGATACTCAAGCTGGATGCTAACGTTAGCAATAGCAATAATATTTAGATTTATATACCGCTTCATAGTGCTTTTTACAGCCCTCTCTAAGCGGTTTACAGAATCCGCATATTGGCCCCAACAATCTGGGTCCTCATTTGACCCACCTGGGAAGGATGGAAGGCTGAGTCAACCTTGAGCCAGTGGTGAGATTTGAACTGCTGAACTACAGCTAGCAGTTAGCTGAAGTAGCCTGCAGCGCTGCACTCTAACCACTGCACCAGTTGCAATTGTTTGCAATTAGATGGGCTGCAATGAGATTATTAAATCTTTGCAAACCTCAAATCATTCAAATCATCTAACTTGGATGGTGGCTATCAAGGAGTAAGGAGTAAGTGCAGACCTATCTCGGGCCTGTTTATATCTGCTGCTGCCCAGAGAAATTTGTCAAATGACAGGTGAAGGTAGATGGAGACTTCAGTGGGCTTAATAAGCAGCAGACTTGGCAGGTCCTCGCTGCATTTGGGAGCCAACCGCGCTGATCCTTAATGCAAGACTACAAGAATACTAAGGCTCTGCCAAGAATTTGCAGCATTAATGCTGACAAATGCTTCAGATGTGAAGCCAAACTTCCTGTGACGTGAATGCCTTTTTGCACTAGACATTCAGGTTTTTCCAATGCGGATGGCTTCTGCTAGGGAAGGGATGCTGATCAGCCCAGAAATGGAGAAGGAAGTTAATTCTTCCCTTCCATTCTTGCAGTTCTGACAGTCCCTCCTGCACACTGGTTGCATTGTTGAGAGGGAAAACTATTGATGGTTAAGACAATTTTGGCTACTCCTTACTTGTGTCACGGCTACATATAAAGCTCAGGTGGCTGGAATGATAGAAACACATACAGTGGTACCTCTACCTAAGAATGCCTCTACTTACGAACTTTTCTAGATAAGAACCGGGTGTTCAAGAACCACTTTCCGGTTACAAACCCGAGCCTCCAAAACTGTAACTGGAAAAGGCAGAGAGAAGCCTCTGTGGGGCCTCTCTAAGAATCTCCTGGGAGGAAAAAGGGCCAGAAAAGGCGGTGAGAAGCCTCCGTGCGGCCTCTCTAGGAATCTCCTGAGAGGAAACAGGGCCGGAAAAGGAGGGGAGAAGCCTCTGTGGGGCCTCTCTAGGAATCTCCTGGGAGGAAACAGGTGGGGAGAAGCCTTAATGGGACCTCTCTAGGAATCTCCTGGGAGGAAACAGGGCCGGAAAAGGCAGGAGGAAGCCTCCATGGGGCGTCTCTAGGAATCTCCTGGGAGGAAACAGGGCCAGAAAAGGTGGGGAGAAGCCTCCATGGGGCCTCTCTAGGAATCTCCTGGGAGGAAACAGGGCCTCCACCCTCCCTGTGGTTTCCCCAGTCGCACATATTATTTGCTTTCACATTCATTCCTATGGGAAAAATTGCTTCTTCTTACAAACCTTTCTACCAAATTAAGTTCGTAAATAGAAGTACCACTGTATTTTTAAATGGTTGGAAAAGAGGATGGGCATCATAATAGACAACAGAGTTGCAGGGGACCTTGGAGGTCTTCTAGTCGTAGTGTGCTTAGAGCGCAGTAATGGCAGGCTAATTCTGCCATTGAGCACATGGCCAAGAGTTTGATTCCATCGATCCTGACCAGCTCAAGGCTGACTCATCCGTCCGTCCTGTGGTTGGTAAAATGTGGAGCCAGAGTGTTGAGAGAATATGCTGACTTTGTAAACAGTTTCAAACAGGGGGGGCTTTGTAAACAGGGGGGGCTGTCACAGAGAGGAGGGGGACCATTCATTTTCCAAAGCACCAGAAGCCAAAGCAAGAAATGATGGATGGAAATGATCAAGGAAAGGTTCAACCTATAAATAAGGAGAAATTTTCTGAGAGTGAAAACAATCAACCAGCAGAACAGCTTTCCCTCACAGGTTCCCTCACTGTATAGAGCGCTGGTGAGGCCACATTTGCAATACTGTGTTCAGTTCTGGAGACCTCACCTACAAAAAGAGATTGATCAAATTGAACGGCTCCAAAGATGGGCTACAAAAATGGTGGAAGGTCTTAAGCATAAAACTTATCAGGAAAGACTTAATGAACTCAATCTGTATAGTCTGGAGAGGATGGAAGGGAAAGGGGGGACACGATCAAAACATTTAAATATGTTAAGGTTCAAGAGAGAAGTGTTGTTAATAGGAAAGTGAACACAAGAACAAGGGGGCACAATCTGAGGTTAGTTGGGGGGAAGATCAGAAGCAACGTGAGAAAATATTATTTTAATGAAAGAGTAGTAGATGCTTGGAACAAACTTCCAGCAGACGTGGTTGGTAAATCCACATTAACTGAATTTAAACCTGCCTGGGATAAACATATATCCATCCTAAGATAAAATACAAGAAATAGTATAAGGGCAGACTAGATGGACATGAGGTCTTCTTCTGCCATCAATCTTCTATGTTTCTATGTTTCTAAGTTGTCAGAACTTTATCGTTGGCGGCTTTCAATAAGAGACTGGACAGCCACTTGTCAGAAATAGGGTTTCCTGCTTGAACAGGAGGTTGCACTAGATGACCTTGAAGGTCCCCTCCAACTCTCTTATTCTGTTATTCAGAATCTCTTTCCTAGAGGTAGTTACTTCTGGTCTCAATCACCGAGTAGGAGATTAACTAGGTTCTGGCAGTGTGGGGAGTCTGAGCATTAGATAATTTCTGCAGCCTTCCTATTTGTAAATCCTGTACCGAGCCAGATGGTTTATTGTTATTATTATCATTGGCTCTTATTCATGCTTGCATTACTTGAAGTTTATTTGTATTTTATGCTGACTATTGGAAGCTGCCTTGGAAGAATTTTAATCCTAAAGATGGCCTATAAAGATTTAAATAAAATAAATCAAGAAATTCTTGAAAGTGAACCTCCGGTGACCTTCTTTCCTCCTTTTATAGGAATTACAGCAGAACTGTCAGAAAGGGTTTATACTTTTTTAAAAAAAAAAAGTGTTCAAGATGTATTGGAAGTATAATTTATTTGGCCAAGGGCATTTTAAATGCAGTGTTTTTATAATTAGAAATAAAAAATAAAAAAGAGTACTATAGTCGTGAGAATTATTGGTTGGTTGGTTGGTTGGTTGGTTGGTTGGTTGGTTGGTTGGTTGGTTGGTTGGTTGGTTGGTTGGTTGACTGGTTGACTGGTTGACTGGTTGATACTTGTTTTATCAAGTAGGTATAGGTGGTATACAGAGATATAATAATATTTATATACATGATACTAGTAAAAGAGAAACATTAGGACAGGGGACAGAAGGCACTCTGGTGCACTTATTCACGCCCCTTACAGACAGACCTCTTAGGAATTGGGAGAGGTCAACACTGGATAGTCTAGGGGTAAAGTTTTGGGAGTTAGGTGAAGATACTACAGAGTCAGGTACTGAGTTCCATGCATCAACTTCTCGGTTACATGTTTCCTGCAGTCGGGTTTGGAGCGGTTTACTTTAAGTTTGTATCTGTTGTGTGCTCGTGCGTTGTTGTGGTTGAAGCTGAAGTAGTCGTTCACAGGAAGGACATTGTAGCAGATGATTTTATGGGCTATGCTTAGGTGATGTTTAAGGCGATGTGGTTCTAATCTTTCTAAACCTAGGATTGTAAGTCTAGTTGTATAGGGTATGTTATTGCGAATGGAGGAGTGGAGGGTTTTTCTCGTAAAGTATCTCTGGACATTTTCTAGAGTGTTTATGTCTGAAATGCAGGGTGGGTTCAAGACAGATGAGCTGTATTCAATGACAGATGAGCTGTATGCACTGCTTTGGGTGAACTAGTTGTTAAATTATCCACCCACCCCACTGTCAAATTGCTTGTCAAATAACTTACAGAAAGTTGGTGTTCTCCAAGCACTTTGGGAATGCCTGCCCCGCCTCTCCTGCAGCCCCTTCTCTGACAGCTCTGGACAAAAGCGCTCCCAGCGAAGGGGCTGCGAGAGGTGCAGGGCAGGCGTTCCCGAAGCGCTCAGAGAAAGCCCTCTCCCAGCCCCTTCACCGCCACAGAGGGTGGGGCTGCCATGTCCCGGAGGATTCCATCCCTCTTGCCAGGACAAGAGGATAATGGTGGTGGTGGCGGTTTCCCTTTCAGAAGAAGCAGCACTGCCGGGAATGTCACATCCCCCACCACCCCGCCACCCCCCACCCTCGAACAAGGATCTGAATGCTGGCAGTAATGGGCAAAAGGGGTAAGTTTTGGGCTTGCACCCATTCGCTTTTCCATTGATTCCTATGGGAAACATTGTTTCATCTTACAAACTTTTCACCTTACGAACCTCGTCCCGGAACCAATTAAGTTCGTAAGACAAGGTATTACTGTACTCCTAAATAAAAAATCAAAGATTGTAGGTTTATGTCCTAAACACATGATCATAGCTTGCAGCTTGTCAAAACCATCATGAAAAACAAGGGGACAAAGTTCAAACAACTCGTCAACAGGCACCCTCTTGTCCAAACTGTTGTCCTAGCCAACAGCTCTAGACACGTCTTATAGTCTGAAGCCTCCAATTATACACCAAATTGTGTAGATTTCATGCTTTTAAAGCATCCTCAAGTTTTCGCCCAAGGCTGAGATATTTCAGGAAATGCAGTGCCACCGTCAACAAAAGATGCTGTTCAAGTTATGTGTTTTTACGCAGACAGACTGGTTCATATTATAAAGACATTGTTTGTTTGACTCGTGCTGGCTTACACTGCAAAGTGGCAAAGAGAGTCAGTCTAACTTTGAGTCAAGGATTCAAACCTAAGGTTCACATTAGATGATCTATGGCAGATTTTAGTCTTTGCGGAAAACAGATTTTAAAAACCTACAAGGACATTTCTCTTCTTTTAAAGCATATTTAACAACTTGATAACTCTCTCTCTCTCTCTCTCTCTCTCTCTCTCTCTCTCACTCTCTTTCTCTCTCTTTCTCTCTCTCTTTCTCTCTCTCTCTCTCTCTCCCACTAATGCACTTGGGGAAAAGGAATCCTCAATGTGAGTATTGTATTGGCAGTTCTGTGTTAGCAAATACGTCAAAGGAAAAGGATTTAGGGGTAGTGATTTCTGACAGTCTCAAAATGGGTGAACAGTGCAGTCAGGCGGTAGGGAAAGCAAGTAGGATGCTTGGCTGCATAGCTAGAGGTATAACAAGCAGGAAGAGGGAGATTATGATCCCGCTATATAGAGTGCTGGTGAGACCACATTTGGAATACTGTGTTCAGTTCTGGAGACCTCACCTACAAAAAGATATTGACAAAATTGAACGGGTCCAAAGACGGGCTACAAGAATGGTGGAAGGTCTTAAGCATAAAACGTATCAGGAAAGACTTAATGAACTCAATCTCTATAGTCTGGAGGACAGAAGGAAAAGGGGGGACATGATCGAAACATTTAAATATGTTAAAGGGTTAAATAAGGTTCAGGAGGGAAGTGTTTTTAATAGGAAAGTGAACACAAGAACAAGGGGACACAATCTGAAGTTAGTTGGGGGAAAGATCAAAAGCAACATGAGAAAATATTATAAATAAGTAGTAGATCCTTGGAACAAATTTCCAGCAGACGTGGTAGATAAATCCACAGTAACTGAATTTAAACATGCCTGGGATAAACATATATCCATCCTAAGATAAAATACAGAAAATAGTATAAGGGCAGACGAGATGGACCATGAGGTCTTTTTCTGCCGTCAGACTTCTATGTTTCTATGTTTCTATGTTTCCTTCCCTGTCCTTGTCCCTTTACCTCCCTTCTCTCTCTCTCTCTCTCTCCCTCCCTCTCTTCCTTCCTTCTTCCCTTTCCATCCTTCTCTCCCTCCCTCCCTCTCTCTCCCTCTCCCTTCTTCTCTCTCAACTACATCGGAAAATATGGGAATCTTCAGAGAGTAAAAAAATACCTTTCCACTATTCACTTTTGATGATAACACCAACTTTCTGTAGGTTATCTGACAAGCAAATGCAGATAGCTTGGAATGAAGATTTCGAAGAACGGGATTGATGTAAAAGAATCCCCTCCAAGAATGTTTGCCTGAGGAAAATTGGACAAAAGAGAAAAATAAACGCTCGGCCTTTCATTTTTGTCAAGAGTCAGGTATAATTCTATGCTCTAAATCTAAGCTTGAGTATAATTATTCCCTCCCAACAATGGACTACTCTTTTTATTTTTCAAGCCCAATAAGCTCTGGAATTTATCTCACCCTGTTTTGATCAGCCTGGAAGCATTATACATGGATACATTGAAAGATGGGGTTAATTTAGAATGACAGTTCTGCGTCTAATCCAAATCAATTCCTTCAGAACAACCACTTCATATATGTACTGCTCAACATCGGAGAACAAATCCATCAGGACAAGATGTAGCGGTCCATCCGCTCTTTTGGAGACAGCAAAGGCATAGTAGGGGTATTAAGTTTATGCACTATTTATTGAATACTTAATAGGTTTTTTTATTGTCTTTCCTGATGATCCTTTTTCCCGGTATGAGATTTTTTATTTTTTCGCCACCATAAAATAAAACGATATATAGTTATAAACACAATAACAATGCTTAAAATCAATCATATACAAACTTTTCTCATTACTCCCTCAATGGAGGCTCTTATTTATTTATTTACTTATTCATTCATTCATTCATTCATTCATTCATTCATTAATTCATTCATTTATTGGATTTGTATGCCGCCCCTCTCCGGAGACTCGGAGTGGCTAACAGCAACAATAAGACAGTGCACAATAGTAATCTAATACTAAAAACGATTAAAAACCCATTAATATAAAAACCAGACATACATACATACATATCATGCATAGAATTGTAAAGGCCTAGGGGGAAAGAGGATCTCAATTCCCCCATGCCTGATGGCAGAAGTGGGTTTTAAGTAGCTTATGAAAGGCAAGGAGGGTGGGGGCAATTCTAATCTCTGGGGGGAGTTGGTTCCAGAGGGTCGGGGCCGCCACAGAGAAGGATCTTCCCATGGGTCCCGCCAAGTGACATTGTTATCCCTTATCCCTCCCCGTGTAAAATTTTCTGTTAGTTTTATACAATATTAGCAATTCTTAAAATTCTAAATTAATTTTTTTCCCTGACCGTCTTACTACAAAAAGTTACAACAATGTAAAGAATAATAGAATCTCTTTTATCTAAGTTTTAATCTTATATCATATAGCTAATTAAAAATTCTCTCTATATATATATGTATCTTTAATAAAAGAAACTATTCAAAATATATCACCTACATCGTAAAATAAAGTTCTATATGTTTAAGTCTAGACAATAAGTAAATTTTGTGTTATATCATTATACAGCGCTACCCCCATTTCTCATCTTTGCCATCTGGCTTGCAAATTCTCTTGTTTCAATTTTTCCAAAGTTAACCAATTACTAATACATACATAATATATCTCTTAATTTTCTATCCAATCATAAAACTTCCCCCAAATTTTATAATAATCCGAGTCTTGTTTATCTTTAAGTTTCAAAGTCCTGATGATCCTTAATTACTTTTAAAATAGGAAATAAATAGTATGTTTTTACCCGTAAACACTTTAATCATTTTAATCATTATGTAGCAATTAAAGAAAATTGAGCTACTTGCCTAAGCTGTTATCATACTGCACCTTGTGGGTTCAGTACAAAACCTTAAAATGTTACTATGCTTCTCAACAAATGATGCTGTCTATCATTTGTCCTTTCTGTGGCTATTCAAATAATGTGACTTAATCAACTGGGAAAAAAAGAGTCCAAGCACCTATTTGAAAACTTATCTTGGTTGGTAAGCCATTCCCACCCAGTCATATGACCTTTAAGCCACCCCTAGTCACATGATTGTCAAGCCACTCCCACCTGGTCACATGGCCAGCAAGCCACTCCTACCCATCACATGACCATCAAGCCACACCCATAAAATAAGCCACACCCACAATGTGGCAGTAAAAGTTTTGGCAGCCCATCACTGGATAGAGAGGACCTCTGGCTTGAAAGAGGGATCAAAGAAGCCATCTTTGTCAAAATTAAGCAGCCCTGTCTCAAAGGGGATGGATACGACACCATTTATCTCCAGTGTACAACACAGAACTTTCAGCAGTTCCTGGAAGGTTGCACACCCATTTGCACTAGTACACAGGTAACAGATAAACCTCCGTGTGACCTCAACGAATGCAAATTACCGTATAAATCCTTCCATTCCCCATCATCCAGTCAGAGCTGAAGAAGCTTTTTGGATGAGAAGTGAAACATCCTCAAAGATAAACCAGAAAGTCCAGTTGCCTCTTGAAAAAGCACCTTTGGGACAATGGCCCCACAATTCCATCCCAAGCTACAAATCTTCTCTTCTATTGTAATAGTTGGACTCCAGACCTATAAAGATCAATAGATCAAACTTCTCTATTATGGGTAAAAAGATGTGTTTCTCTGTCAGATAATAGAAAGTCTACTAGAAATACGCTCAGAAAGACTTTGTCCTAAATCGCATGGAGATGCATTGGTTCTAAATGGGAACTTGTGAAATATTTCTGGACTCTCTCGATTGTATTAATGCCTGAGATGCAATTCGGGTTCCAGACTGGTGAGTTGTATTCTAGAATTGGTCAAACAAATGTTTTGTAGTCTCTGGTTAGCAGTGCAATGTTGCCAGAGAAGAAGCTACATAAGATTAAATGTACAACTATTAGTGCTTTTTTGGCAATGTTGTTAAAGTGGGCTCTAGCATTTAGGTTGTTGGATATGAGTATTCCACGTTCTTTGACAGAGTGAGGGTCATCTACAAGTTCGTTTCATATCAATATAAACAATTTCTCACGTTTGCTGACCGTCTCCCATGCCAGAAAGAAATTTGGACAGCCACCCCAAAGATTGAGACCTGATAGTGCCAATTTAGCAACACATAGCTTTCTAGGTGCTTTAGAACATAACTCCTATCAGCCACATTTAGGGACCACATCTGTTCTGCGGTTCCAGAAGTGTTTGCCAAGGAAGTATGGGAGATTTCTTTTTATAGATGATCCTTTGATTGGCTAACTGATTTAAACTGGAAACAAAAAAGTTCTCTTCCTAGCAAATCCTCGTCCCAAACTAGCATTAACTTTCATCTGATGCCAAATTAATATGACCTTCAAGGAAAAGACCATGAAAACTGACATGAAAGAGTGATTCAAACATTTTTAGTTTATTTTGTATTACATGGTAGTTCCAGGGGGAAATACTTTAAGGAGTGCCTTCCCAACAATATTGTTTTACTGGTTTTGTTAACTTGTTTTTCCTTTGGAGAAAGATCTACAATATTTAGAAACATAGAAACATAGAAGACTGACGGCAGAAAAAGACCTCATGGTCCATCTAGTCTGCCTTTATACTATTTTCTGTATTTTATCTTAGGATGGATATATGTTTATCCCAGGCATGTTTAAATTCAGTTACTGTGGATTTATCTACCACGTCTGCTGGAAGTTTGTTCCAAGGATCTACTACTCTTTCAGTAAAATAATATTTTCTCATGTTGCTTTTGATCTTTCCCCCAACTTCAGATTGTGTCCCCTTGTTCTTGTGTTCACTTTCCTATTTGGTGGTTTACTCCTCAACAGAAAAATATGCGATAATATTCTTATGATCCAGTGTCACTCTCCCATCCTAATCCTCTCACCAACAACTGACACACACACACACAATCTATTTCCAAATAAAGCATAATAGAGATTTGCCAAAGCATTTTTTATAGAAGAATTACAGCCCCAGATTATCTAGTTAGTAAAAGAGTCTGCTGAGATGTGGCTTATAAACTACTTCCCCTGCAGAGAGCAGCTTCATCACTTATAACATCTGGTGTAAGCATTTTCTTACCCATCAGTCTCAGTGGAGGGATAGCGATAAAAATGAAGAAACTGATGAGGGTGGATCATCTGGCCACACAACAAGAACTGCCCACAACGGGGGGTAGCAAGAAATGGAAGGAGATCAGCCAATTATTTTGCTTCCAACCTCATTTAGATTTGATTTATTTATTCCTTCATTTTGGCCCCAAAGGCTGACCAATCCAAAAAGCACTCAGTTCAACATATACTACATCTGTCCTCCCATAGGCCTCAAGATATTTCTTATTTGTATTATGTGTGTGTGTGAGTGTGTTTGTAGATTTTCACAGGTACAGGTATGAAGGTCTTGGTATATTTGGGTTTCTTCCCGTGTAGGTTTCAGAGATTCCTGGTGATGTTTCAATGAGGTCCCGTTCGTCATCTTCAGGCTGGTGCCTTTGGCTTTGTGCTAGGGCAGACAAAGCTTTGTCTTTGACAACTTGTGAGGGAAACTTACATGGGATTGGATACTGTAGCCTAGAGGATAATTCTCTGCCTTACAAGGCAAAGGTTTCAGGTTCAAGTCCCATTGGGTATGGCTAGCTGATGAGGCCGAAATAAGGCCGAAATAGATCTATCCTAGTCTCCCTTAATTTTCAAATTCAGCACAAAAAAAACCATGTGACATATATATATATATAGATAGATTGGTCTATCCTAGTCTCCCTTAATTTTCAAATTCAGCAAAAAAAACATGTGACATATATATATATGTTTTCGTAGATTTTCACGGGTACAGGTATGATGGTCTTGGTATATTCCGGTTTCTTCCCATGTAGGATTTGGAAATTTCTGGCAACGTTTCGACGAGGTCCCACTCGTCATCTTCAGGCTGGTGTTTCTGTCCGTGTTCGCCCTAGAACAAGGACAGAAACACCAGCCTGAAGATGACAAGTGGGACCTCGTCGAAACATCACCAGAAATTTCCAAATCCTACATGGGAAGAAACCCGAATATACCAAGACCATCATATATATATATATATATATGGGTTTTTTATGTCAACAAAAAACATGTGATACATATATATATATACATTTGTTGGTTTGTTTTTTCATGTGATACATATATATATATACCCTCAGCAGATGTCAGCACTTAGAAGATAAGGAAATGGCTAGCTTTAATCATAAGCAAATGCCCTCACCCAAGATCTAACAAAAGTAGAATTAGCCCTCAGCCACAATAGGAATTGCTCAGGGCCCCTTCGTTGCATCACGCTCATAAACATCAACCAAACATAGCTCGGACAAGCATCTAGCAGTTGTACTTTGCCTATAGAGCCAGCTATGACCCCCACATAATCCCTACATGGCCCCATGGGAGTCTGACAACAGCCAATAGGATACATGTTATTGCACAGGAATAGGAAGCTCAAGGGCAAGGCCCAAGAGAAGGTATAAATAACCCCCATTCTCAACTCCATGTGGTCAGCTGACCAGAGCCACATGTCATTCTGCTTAATCATTAAAGCTTTTTTCCCATCAGCCTCCATGTTTCCAGTGTTTTTTTCCCGGAACTGAACCAGATGGATATTTCTTCCAACAAGCGGCAAGGAGTCTGTGGCCTATAAACTGCCATGATGGAAAAAAAGCAGCTGGAGAAAACGGAGGTCAACTCAACTTTGTTATTTTTAATTAAAAATAAACTGTGCTTTTGCTGTGAGGGAACTGGTTAGCATTCCATTAGTGTCCTCAGAGGGAAGAAGTGAGAAACATGTTTTTGTTTGTTTTATTCTTATTAAAATTTGCAGAGAGAGTAACCTCTGGTTGTAAAACCAGGTGAGCCTAATAGGCAATCAATAGCAATCTGAGATAGAAGAAGAGCTGTGTTGGCCCAGTGGTGAGAATGCAGTATTGCAAGCTAACTCTGCCTACAAACAGGAGTTCGATCCACACTTGGTGAAAATTGATTCAGCCTTCTGCGGTCAGTAAAATGAGGGCCCAGATTGTTCAGAGAAAATGATGGCACTGTAAACCACTTAGAGATAGGTTTAAAGCACCATGAAGTGGTATATACATCTAAGTGTTATCACTGCAGGGGGAAAAAACAATAAACATGACCAATTTTTTTTCTATTAAAATAAACACCAGAAGATTTAGGGTTAAGAAGGGTGGTTTTAAAGTGTTTTAGAAAACAGAGTTGAAATTGAGCTACTGATTATCGCAGTGATGGCGAACCTTTTTTTCCTCAGGTGCGAAAGAGCGTGCGCCACTCATGCCCTCATCACTTTGAGGTTCGACTACTGTAATGCTCTCTACATGGGGCTACCTTTGAAAAGTATTCAGAAACTTCAGATCGTGCAGAATGCAGCTGTGAGAGCAATCATGGGCTTCCCAAGGTATGTCCATGTTACACCAACACTCCACAGTCTGCATTGGTTGCTGATCAATTTCCAGTCACAATTCAAAGTGTTGGTCATCACCTATAAAGCTCTTCATGGCATCGGACCACAATATCTCCGGGAACGCCTTCTGCCGCACGAATCCCAGTGACCGGTTAGGTCTCACAGAGTTGGCCTTCTCCGGGTCCCGTCGACTAAGCAATGTCGTTTGGCGGGACCCAGGAGAAGAGCCTTCTCTGTGGTAGCCCCAACCCTCTGGAACCAGCTCACCCCAGATATCAGAGTTGCCCCCACCCTCCTTGCCTTTCGCAAGCTCCTTAAAACCCACCTCTGTCATCAGGCATGGGGGAATTGAAATTTCACTTCCCCCTAGGCTTATAGAATTTATACATGGTATGCTTGTATGTATGAGTGGTTCTTTAAATTGGGGTTTTTTAGATTATTTTTAATATTAGATTTGTTTACATTGTCTTTTTATTGTTGTTAGCCGCCCCGAGTCTTCGGAGAGGGGCGGCATACAAATCTAATAAATAAATAAATATTTCACATGTGCGAGTACCCACACCCATAATTCAATGCCTGGGGAGGGCAAAAACACATCCCCCAGAGCCCTCTGGAGGCTGGAAATGGCCTGTTTCCCAACTTCTTGTGGGCCCAGTAGGTTCATGTTTTGCCCTCCCCAGGCTCCAAAATCTTCCCTGGAGCCAGGGGAGGGTAAAGATGCCCTTCTCCATCCCCCCGGAGGCTCTCTGGAAGCCAAAAATGTGCTTCCAGAGCTGCTGTGAAAGGCAAAAATCAGCTGGCCAGCACACACATGCACGTTGGAGCTGGGCTAGGGCTCGCATTCCAGCAGATATGGCTCCGTGTGGCACCTGTGGCACCCGTGCCATAGGTTTGCCATCACTGGATTATAGGTTGCATCTTAGAACAGAAATGGTTACTTTCTAACATGCTTTGGGTATCAACAGATCAGTTGTACCTTGGACAGTGAATAAAATTAATAACAAGAATCCATTTTTCTAAATTTAGTTTAACTGTTTCTTTCTTTAAAATAAAAGACAATTGGCCTTTGATGATATATCTTAGAAGATATAAACTGAGGCAGACATGTTCAAATGGCTAACAAGTGTATTCAGCTCAAGATAAATGCTAATAGTGAAAGTGCTAACCTGTCTGCTGAGCGCGGCACGCTTAGGCTAACAGGGAGTGGCAAAGTCAGTACCCTTGACAGCTCTTTATATAGTCGGGCCAGAACGGCTGTGACCAGCTTTAGCTGAGAACCTGAGGGAAGCCTAGACGCAGCATTTGACTTAATGCATCCTCTTATGCACCTTCAGATGAATGCTAAATGCCACTGGAAAACACAGTCAGAAACTTTGTGGTGGAATTCAAAAAAATTTGATTTTGATCGGTTCTCCAAACTACTCAAAATTTCTTCTCAAGAGCTGGTCATAACCTGCTGAATCCCACCTCGGTTGTGGTGAATGTGAGACACAATTGGTTAAAAGCCAACCAGTTGTCTCTCCTTTGTCTTCAGAAAACACAAATGGCATTAAGTTATTTACAGCATTCCAAGACTGCTGTGCTTCTCATGGGAAACTTGTAAGTGCTGACTGTTGGTGCTTAACTCTTGTCTAGACTCTACACCAGTTTATTAATGGCATTGCTTCTTGCCATCATCGACTAAGATCTTCCCATTCCTCTAAGAACCAAGGAAGGGGGAAAAAGAATCGGAGTTGGAATGAAGGCAAAACGAGACACTCCTGTTCTGTTTGCCAGGCTTGAAACATCTATTAGGTCGTGTTGTGGTTAGCTCTGGCCCAGCTCCTGCCCCAAGGACTGTGGATGTGGGGGAGACATCCACATGCTGCAGGCCTGTTTTGCTCCCGGTGGAATCTGATGATGAAGGCTCCTCTGACCAAGAAGACATGAGTGACAGGGAGAAGGAGAGTGTGGCAGACAGTTCAGAAGGAGATCAATTATCTAGCTCCTCCTTGGATTCGGAACAAGAGTTAATGATACAGCCACCCATGTGGAGAGCGATGCATAGGCAGCAACAACTGAGAGATTATTATCAAAGAAAATGAGGCCACCTGTGGTTGGGTGGGGCTGTGGTAATTAGTGAGGCTGCTATAAATAGCAGCCTGTGAGTTTGGCCATTGTGGAGGATTATCTGATCGTTGTGTTTCGTGACTGCTTTACTGACTTTGACCTTTGTGTGCTGATTTTTCCCCGCTTTGAAACTAAACCAGAGCAAAGTGTTTTTCACTTTGTGAAAGAAGGACTGTGAATTGCCTCACAGCTGCAAGCTAAGTATCATAGGACTGATAAGGGACTTGTACAAATTACCAGTTTGTTTGGAGACAAGTGCTCTTTGCTATACAAAAAGAGTGCTTCGTTTATTTGCATTTTCAGTATAAAGAACATTGTTTTGAATTTTCAAATGTGCGTGTGTTTGAAATTGTATCTGGGCATTTTTTGGGAGGATTCTACCAGAGAGCTTGACAGAACAGGTTGGGGGCACCAATTATCATTTATAATTTTCTCTCATAAAATCTGGATAATATAATTTGGATCTTCTTCCTCCTCCTCTTTTACCACCTTTGGGTGTCGAAGGAGATATACAATTCTGGTTCTTGTTCTTCTGGAAACCTCAGCCTATTGTCCCTCGTTGCTAAGCATTTTTGTATCACCCCACAGTCTCCCTGTGATTGTCATCCATCTTACTTGTTATTTATTCCTCTGTGCCAATTGTTCCTCCTTCCACCTCGATCCATTTCAAAAGTTTCATGAAACAAAATGAGGCATGATGGCACCTTGACATAGGGGGGAGGGAAGACACCCAATGACCAGGTAACTGGGTGGGACAAAAGTGCCCATCAAGCACTTACATGAGCATCACAAGAATACTTGATATAGCTGACCTGAAAGCAAATTGGCTCAGATGCAAAGAGGTGCTGAAATTATGAAAACAAAGCACATGGTTCTTTGGGCATCTGCCCAAGCAAATGCAGACTGAAAAATATTCGGTCATCGATCTCTTCATCTGGTCAGATACAACATTTTAATGGATTTAATTTCTCCCTGCGTTATCTTCCTGGGGGAAAGAACTTTATGGCTGATGCCTTATTTATTTATTTGTTTGTTTGTTTGTTTGTTTGTTTGCTTGCTTATTTGTTTGTTTGTTTGTTTTTTTATTAATTATTCAATTTTTATGCCGCCCTCCTCCTTAGACTCAGGGCAGCTTACAACGTGTTAGCAATAGCACCTTATTATTATTTAGATTTGTATGCTGCCCTTCTCCAAAGACTCGTGGTGGCTCACAGGACACAATATAAACAATTATTATTATTATTATTATTATTATTATTATTATTATTATTATTACAATAACAATATAGTACAAAACCCCAATCCAACAACAAATCGAATTAATTAAAAATCACAAACTAAAAATCCAATATATTAAAACCAGTCAGCCAAGTCGTTCACAACCACTCATCACATTTAGTAAATGGGGGGGGGGCTTGATCTAATTGCCCCATGCCTGGTGACATAAATGAGTCTTAAGAGTCTTGCGAACAGCAAGGAGGGTGGAGGCAGTGCGAATCTCTGGAGGGAGCTTATTCCAGAGGGCCGGGGCCGCCACAGAGAAGGCTCTGCCCCTAGGCCCCGCCAGACAACATTGTCTGTCTAAAGGGACCCAGAGAAGGCCCACTCTGTGGGACCTAACAGGTTACTGGGATTCATGCTGCAGCAGGCGGTCCCATAAGTAATCTAGTCCGATTTACAGAATATGTTCAGAATTTGGGATCCATAGCCCCCACAGAAATGAAATTTAGCACAGTTGTGACTGGTTTCATACTGTCACACTGCCACACTGAGCTGTGGTCACCCGATCATCATTTCCAAAGCTCCCTGCCAGCTTCCTACACACACAAAAATCAGTGGGGAAGCTGGCAGGAAGTTGGAGGTTGCTGCCACTGTCACTACTTTTTTGGCCCACCCAGTTGGGGGGGGGATGTCATTCTATTTCTTTGTTTAGCTAAGGAAAATCTCTGAAACAACGACACAACGGGTCACAGGTCGCCTCGTATAAATAGAAAGCATTTCTCCTCTGAAATTGCATTTGTTGATCTGTGGTTCCCTGGCAGTGCTAATCCACAATCCTCAGCATGGGAGGATGGGAGAGTAGCAAGTCTGGGCAGCTACACAACGATGCTACTGAAAGAGTAGTAGATCCTTGGAACAAACTTCCAGCAGACGTGGTTGGTAAATCCACAGTAACTGAATTTAAACATGCCTGGGATAAACATATATCCATTATAAGATAAAAATACAGGAAATAGTATAAGGGCAGACTAGATGGACCATGTGGTCTTTTTCTGCCGTCAGTCTTCTATGTTTCTATGTTTCTATGTTAATTCCTTGCCCTGCTTTGCATACAGGGAAGGTGGGAAGGAAGAGCTGCGTAGGAAGATTTTGGCTTTGACAGTTACCAGTTGGCGTGGACAAAAACCAGGGGTGAGTTTGAAAGCTGGCGGTTCGCACATCCACGCATGCGCAAAAGTGCCCTGGCGGGGTGGGTGAATGGAGCCTCCCTCTGCCGGCATTACCAGTTTGCAGAACCGGACTGGACCGGGAGCAACCCAGCGCTGTCAAAAACCATATCTAGAAATCTCAGTTCAAATATATCCAGATGTTTGCAGAACAGAGAAGGCACTTATAAACAAAAAAGTGGAACTGTTGCTAACCACTTGGGACTAATGGACATTTTATTTTGAAAAGGAATCATATCCTGCTAAGAATATTTACTAAATTGAATGGCCGGTCACATCTCATCCTCCCATTGAATGCCAAGGTTGTGTCATACTTTCCGAGACAGGGCACGCGTCTAGGCACCCCGATGCGTCTATGCACCCCGATGTGTTCACGCATGCACACATGTGAGATTTGGCTTCTGCACATGTGCAGCAGGTGAAATCTCACGCGAAGACGCTCGTACGAGATATTGCCGATTTTCAGCGCTTTTTGCCTCTGCGCAAGCGCGGAAACAAAGTAATCAGCAAAAATTGGCAAAATCTCAAGTGCAAGAGCATCTTAGAAATATAGAAGACTGATGGCAGAAAAAGACCTCATGGTCCATCTAGTCTGCCCTTATACTATTTCCTGTATTTTATCTTAGGGTGGATATATGTTAATCCCAGGCATGTTTAAATTCCGTTACTGTGGATTGACCAACCACGTCTGCTGGAAGTTTGTTCCAAGCATCTACTACTCTTTCAGTCAAATAATATTTTCTCACCTTGCTTCTGATCTTTCCCCCAACTAACCTCAGATTGTGCTCCCTTTTCCTTGTATTCGCTTTCCTATTAAAAACACTTCCCTCCTGAACCTTATTGAACCCTTTAACATATTTAAATGTTTCGATCATGTCCTCCCTTTCCCTTCTGTCCTGCAGACTATACAGATTGAGTTCATGAAGTCTTTGCATGAGATATCGCTTGCTGAGCCTACACAGAAGTGAAATCTCATGCCGATGGGCACTTGTCCGCCCTCAACGATTCCAGAGGGCATACTGGTAGTGGCTGGTAAGTGGAAGCCTTACCCCTTGCCTGCAACCATCCACTGTGCCATCTCTCTCTGTGTGTCTTTGTCTCTCTCTTTCTCTCTCTCTGTCTCTCTCTCTCTCTCTCCATCTCTCTGTGTGTCTCTGTCTCTCTCTCTGTCTCTGTCTCTCTATGTCTCTCTCTATCTCTCTGTCTGTGTGTGTGTGTGTGTGTGTGTGTCTGTCTGTCTCTCTCTCTGTCTCTCTGTGTGTGTGTGTGTGTGTCTGTCTCTCTCTCTGTCTCTCTGTCTCTGTGTGTGTGTGTGTGTGTCTGTCTGTCTCTCTCTGTCTCTCTCTCTCTCTGTCTCTCTCTCTGTCTCTCTGTGTGTGTGTCTCTGTCTCTCTGTCTGTCTCTCTGTCTCTCTGCCTGTCTCTCTCTCTGTCTCTCTCTCTTTCTCTATCTGTCTCTCTGCCTGTCTCTCTCTCTGTCTCTCTCTCTCTCTTTCTCTATCTGTCTCTCTACTGTCTCTCTCTCTGTCTCTCTCTCTCTTTCTCTATCTGTCTGTCTGTCTGTCTGTCTCTCTCTCTCTCTCTCTCTCTCTCTCTCACCCACCCCACCCCCGCATAGCATTGGTTCTCCAGAATGAAGATCGCTCTGGGGTGCCTAGTCAAGCATTTGGAATGCCTAGCAAAAAAAAAAAAAAATCCCCTCCAAAATCCCCCTTTGACTTTTTCCCACCCACTTGAAGAGCTTGGTGGAATGCTCAACATTCTTCCTGAGAACTTGGAAGGAATGAAGTCTGTATGCGACAATATGTTACATCTCTCCTCCTGGTAAGAAAGGCAACGAAGATAAAAGATCACGGGCCTCTTAATGTCGGTTGGGTCTCTAGTTGCATATTTAACTGGTTTGAAGGTCATGTCGCAGGCGAAGAGCAAGAGCAGTGAATGTTTCTCTGTACTTGTACAACAGTGTGGTGTCCGGTAGGTGCTTTGTTAAAGAGTAGAATTAAGACTAGGGGGACTCAGGTTCAAGCCACTCACATCCATCACTCTACATTGGGTAAAACTGGGCCATTAACTCTGCATCACACCCCCACAGTCATGTGATCAAAATTTGGGTGCTTGGCATCCGATATGAATTTATAAGTGATGCAGCATCCCAAGGTCATGGTACCTCCGGAACCGCCTGCTACCGCACGAATCCCAGCGACCAATAAGGTCCCACAGAGTTGGCCTTCTCCGGGTCTCGTCGACTAAACAATGTCATCTGGCGGGCCCCAGGGGAAGAGCCTTCTCTGTGGCGGCCCCGGCCCTCTGGAATCAACTCCCCCCGGAGATTAGAACTGCCCCCACCCTCCTTGTCTTTCGTAAACTACTCAAGACCCACCTATAAGGCCAGGCATGGGGGATTTGAGACATCTTTCCCCCAGGCTCTTTATATTTTATGTTTGGTATGTATGTGTTGTCTGGTTTTAATTATGATAGGGTTTTATATATTTCTTTTTATATTTTATATACCCACAGTGTGGCAGTAAACATTTTGGCTGCCCATTACTGGGTAGATGTGTGTGTGTGTTTGTGTATGCACATGCTTATTCATGTGCTTAGTCATGTACTGATGTTCTGCCCCTGTGGCAAGATCCCTATTAAAGGAATCTGTGGTAGTTTAGTTCTGAGGATATTTTTGAATCCAACCCTTCTCGTAGTAGTGGAGCTTGTAGGCTCTTCTGGGTAGAGGTCATGAGTCTTAACCGATTAACATGCGATATTTTTTTTTCAATTATTTTTTATTTTGATAATAAACAAACAAAACAAAACATACGTAGAAAAAACACAAAATGAATTTAGCTTAATACTTTGCAATTCTGTTTCCATTTATTCATTCTTTTTCTTAAACGTTAGTTCAATTCTTTTTTCTTTTCTATCCAGCTATATTATTATTATTATTTTTATTATTATTTATTGGATTTGTATGCCGCCCCTCTCCGCAGACTCGGGGCGGCTAACAACAGTGGTAAAACAATATGAACAATCCAATTAATAAAAACCACTAAAAAACCCTTATTATTAAAAAAAAAAACATACACACAAACATACCATGCATAACTTGTAGTAGCCTAGGGGGAAAGGATAACTTAACTCCCCCATGCCTGGCGACAAAGGTGGGTCTTAAGTAATTTGCGAAAGACAAGGAGGGTGCAGGCCGTTCTAATCTCTGGGGGGAGTTGGTTCCAGAGGGCCGGGGCCGCCACAGAGAAGGCACTTCCCCTGGGGCCCGCCAAACGACATTGTTTGGTTGACGGGACCCGGAGAAGGCCAACTATATAATTTCCCCCAAACTGTATAGTAGTATTTACTTTGTTTACTCTGTAACTCATATGTTAATTTGCTTAATTTAGCACAATCTAGCATTTTCCTAATCGCCATTTCTTCATCTGGTATATTTTCCTTTTTCCAAGTTTGTGCAAACACCAACCTTGCTGATATGATATTTTCATGCTGCTCTGGGAAAGGAAGTTTGTTCTACATGCCTGGAAATTATGGGAACCAAGTTCAGTGTATTTAGAGGGCACACGATTGGGGGATGCGGAATTGAAGAGTTATTTAGGGATATCCAGCAGTAAGACTTAATCGTGACAAGGCACGTCCTCAAACATGCGCCTCCTACCACAATACAGAAATAGAAGAGGTCACATCTGTTTTTACCACCCTTCTCGCTAATATTAACAGTATCAACAGTAGAGACCTTCAAATTTCTAGGTTCTATCATATCTCCTGACCTAAAATGGTCACCTAACATCAAAAACATCATAAAAAAAGCACCAGAAAGAATGTTCTTTCTGCGCCAGCTCAGGAAGCTCAAACTGCCCAAGGAGCTGCTGATACAGTTCTACAGAGGAATCATTGAGTCTGTCATCTGCACCTCTATAACTGTCTGGTTTGGTGCTGCAACCCAACAGGATCGACACAGACTTCAGAGGATAATCAGAACTGCAGAAAAAACAATTGCTGCCAACCTGCCTTCTATTGAGGACCTGTATACTTCACGAGTCAAAAAGAGGGCGGGGAAAATATGTACTGACCCCTCACATCCTGGACACAAATTGTTTCAACTCCTACCCTCAAAACGTCGCTACAGAGCACTGCACACCAACACAACTAGACACAAGAACAGTTTTTTTCCGAACACCATCACTCTACTAAACAAATAATTCCCTCAACACTGTCAGACTTTCTACTAAATCTGTATTTCTATTCTACTAGTTTTTCTCATCATTCCTATCACCCATTTCCTCCCATGTTGACTGTATGACTGTAACTTGTTGCTTATATCCTAAGATTTTTATTAATATTGCTTCTTCATTGCTTATTTGACCCCTATGAAAATCATTAAGTGTTGTACCACATGATTCTTGACAAATGTATATTTTATTTATGTACGCTGAGAGCATATGCACCAAGACAAATTCCTTGTGTGTCCAATCAAACTTGGCCAATAAAAATTCTATTCTATTCTATTCTATTACAGATGCAAATGTTGCTTAGCTTTTATTTTTCTAATGACCTTCAGGAATAACCAAGATCTACCAAAACATCTTCTGCACAAATCATTTCTACAAGGGGATATTCCTGCCTGACATTCTAGGCCGCGGATGGTAACCATTAAGGCAATTGTACACGAAAAAAAGTTTGGGTCTAATGTCACTGCAATTAAGGTAGGCCAAATAGCACTATGCTATTAGTCTATCAGAGCGAAGGTACATCTGATTCCTGTTTTCACTGGAACGAAGCTATTTTGGCTGGAATTTGTCCAAGTTCTTGGCCTCTTTTGGGGTTGGGGGGGGTTGTGTTTTTGGCTCTGTGTCTGTTCCATTTTCAGATGAGCAAAACTCTAAAAAGACTTTCTAGTGCCATTAAGGGAGACCAGAATTCTTGCACATTTGACACAGGTCAAAGTCATGGACCTTGAAAGGAGATCCATTCATCATTTTTTTTACAGCAATATAGTTTGAAAACTACAAGCAAAAACTAAACCAAAGCACGAATTTCTTTCATCGTGGTGCTGTTTCGTTGCTGGCAGCCAGGAAGAGACACATTTATTATAGTGGGCCTGCTAATTTTCCCAACCTTCTTTCTCCTAGTCTATATTTTCTGGGTTTCTAATGCAGACTGCTCTTGATAGCAGTGTTCCAATATTTAAGACACAAGGAAGAGAAGTCAATCTGTTCTCTACAGCACATGAAGTCAGCTGTCTGTCTGTCTGTCTGTCTGTCTGTCTGTCTGTCTGTCTGTCTGTCTGTCTGTCTGTCTGTCTGTCTGTCTGTCTGTCTGTCGGAATTATATGCCTCCCCTCTCCGAAGAAATCATTATGGAAACTAATCAAGGAGAGAATCAATCTAAGGGGAAAAAATTGCTGACAGTGAAAAAAATTAACCAGACTTGCTCTCAAAAGTTGTGGGTTCTCCATCCCCAGAAGTCTTTAAGAAGAGATTGGACACCCTTGTCTGAAATGGTATAGGTTGGACTAGAGGACCTCCAAGATCTCTTCCAACTCTGATATTATGTTATTCAGATCTGGTACCTCTAGCTAAGAATGCCTCTACTTACGAACTTTTCTAGATAAGAACCATTTTCCACTTACAAACCCAAGCCTCCGAAACTGTAACCGGAAAAGGCAGGGAGAAGCCTCCGTGGGGCCTCTCTAGGAATCTCATGGGAGGAAACAGGGCCAGAAAAGGTAGGGAGAAGCCTCCCTGGGGCCTCTCTAGGAATCTCTTGGGAGGAAACAGGGCTGGAAAAGATGGGGAGAAGCCTCCTTGGGGCCTCTCTAGCAATCTCTTGGGAGGAAACAGGGCTGGAAAAGATGGGGAGAAGCCTCCGTGGGGCCTCTCTAGGAATCTCTTGGGAGGAAACAGGGCCTCCACCCTCCCTGTGGCTTCACCAATCGCACACATTATGCTTTTACATTGATTCCTATGGGGAAAATTACTTCTTCTTACAAACTTTTCTACTTAAGAACCTGGTCACGGAACGAATTAAGTTCGTAAGTAAAGGCACCACTGTATTTGGTTTTCTAATGTTCAGTTAGTATTGTTGCAGGTCATGGAACTGGATTGGAGAATCCAGATTTTGAGTTCCAGGAGACACTTAAAGACTAGGGACCTTTGACCTAAATTAAAGGAACAGTAAGAGGATGCGAATACCAAACTGGGAAGGCCATGCAAAGATTATTTGCTGTGCTTGAGCTGAGAGTACACAGTCACCCCCAAAGAGCTGCTTTTAAAATTTGCCTACGCATTTGCCCAGGAATGTGATGAGATGAGGGGCCCTTGGCACTCTCTGAGCTTGATTGTTTTTTGTGCATATGTTTCATTACCCAACTAGGTTACATCATCAGTGCTATTAAGGAGTGAGGTTTGCTCTCATATTATATTGTAGTGGCTCCCCTTGCAGTTCATTGGGCCATTTATTGTTAACTTGGTTAACTCAAAATTACTCTGGGTAATGAAGGGCCTGCATAAAAACAACCAAGCTCAGAGAGCACTATTCAAACCCTGAGCTACAAATATGTGCCTTTATTAAAAATGGAAAGCATGACTCAGATTTGTAGGCTTGCTGTTGCCCCAACTGGTTTTCCAACAGGACAGTCAATTGCAGCCCAAGGTGACCTCTTTCCGTCCAAACGATCTCCTCACTCCCTGTTGTCTTTCAAGAAGACCCTCAAAAACCAAACATATTTAACAATTGTTTTTAGTCAGTTATTTCTCCTGGGTGATTACGTTTGAAGGCTTCCAATTATCTAACCCACTCTTTCTTTCTTTCTTTCTTTCTTTCTTTCTTTCTTTCCTTCCTTCTTTCTTTCTTTCTTTCTCTTTCTTTCTTTCTTTCTTTCTCTTTCTTTCTTTCTTTCTTTCCTTTCTTTCTCTTTCTTTCTTTCTCTTTCTTTCTTTCCTTCCTTCTTTCTTTCTTTCTTTCCTTCTTTCTTTCTTTCTTTCTCTTTCTTTCTTTCTTTCTTTCTTTTCTCTTTCTTTCTTTCTTTCTCTTTCTTTCCTTCTTTCTTTCTTTCTTTCTTTCTCTTTCTTTCTTTCTCTTTCTTTCTTTCTTTATTTCCTTCTTTCTTTCTTTCCTTCTTTCCTTCCTTCCTTCCTTCCTTCCTTCTTTCTTTCTTTCTCTTTCCATTTCTTTTCTTTTCTCTGTCTCTCTCTCTCTGTGTGTCTCTGTATCTCCTTCTCTTTCTCTCTCTCTCTTTCTCTGTCTGTCTGTCTGTCTGTCCTCTCTCTCTCTCATTGTATTCAGTGAAATAAAAAAGTCCTTAAGCAAATGGAGTAAATTAAATGACTGAACAAAGAGGCCTTGAAGGAACTTAGTAAATTCCCAATAATAGTGCAGAGTCTGCCAAAAATAACAAATGCCTTCCAAGGACAAATGCAAATAGGAAAGAGGGGGGAAAACCCAAGAGTTACATCCCCCATGCCATATTAGCCCCCAAGCCAAGCAAGGAAACACACATTGGATGAAAGACCATCAACAAACAGATTAAATGTGAATTGGGGACCTCACACATTTCTCCAGCCCAAGTCCCAGCACATTTCAGGCTTACAGAATCTTCTTTCTTACTTACTAAAGAAGTACGGTGCAACTAATGAAATACCAGCTCAGAAACTACGCAATTAGGCCAACCATATAAACCTGCATACATGGACTTCAGCGACCAGGATCCTTTAGCCAACATAGTCATTGCCAAGAATTCCGGAAATTGAAATCTGCAGATCTGGAAGCTGTCCAGTTTCAAGGCATCAGGATTCAACTTAAAGGGGAAATTGCTTCCGCTTAGGAATATGAGAATTTGAAGATGGGCTTCTGGCAGTGCAGAAATCCAATCCAGCAGTCATGAAATAACTGCTCCTATGTATCTAGGGAATTTTGGGGGCTTAAATAGACTCCAAAATTGGGTTTGGCTTAGGCATGGATGGACTTTTGGCAAATTTGCTGGTGCATTTGAAGGCCAAAACTGGGTAATTGCCTTTAGAAACATAGAAGACTGACGGCAGAAAAAGACCTCATGGTCCATCTAGTCTGCCCTTATACTATTTTCTGTATTTTATCTTACAATGGATATATGTTTATCCCAGGCATGTTTAAATTCAGTTACTGTGGATTTACCAACCACATCTGCTGGAAGTTTGTTCCAAGGATCTACTACTCTTTCAGTAAAATAATATTTTGTCATGTTGCCTTTGATCTTCCCCCCAACTAACTTCAGATTGTGTCCCCTTGTTCTTGTGTTCACTTTCCTATTAAAAACACTTCCCTCTTGAACCTTATTTAACCCTTTAACATATTTAAATGTTTCGATCATGTCCCCCCTTTTCCTTCTGTCCTCCAGACTAGACAGATTGAGTTCAGGAAGTCTTTCCTGATACGTTTTATGCTTAAGACCTTCCACCATTCTTGTAGCCCATCTTTGGACCTGTTCAATTTTGTCAATATCTTTTTGTAGGTGAGGTCTCCAGAACTGAACACAGTATTCCAAATGTGGTCGCACCAGCCCTTTATATAAGCGGATCACAATCTCCTTCTTCCTGTTTGTTATACCTCTAGCTATGCAGCCAAGCATCCTACTTGCTTTTCCTACCACCCGACCACACTGCTCACCCATTTTGAGACTGTCAGAAATCACTACCCCTAAATCCTTCTCTTCTGAAGTTTTTGCTAACACAGAACTGCCAATGCAATACTCAGATTGAGGATTCCTTTTCCCCAAGTGCATTATTTTACATTTGGAAACATTAAACTGCAGTTTCCATTGCTTTGACCATTTATCTAGTAAAGCTAAATCATTTACCATATTACAGACCCCTCCAGGAATATCAACCCTATTGCACACTTTAGAGTCATCAGCAAATAGGCAAACCTTCCCTACCAAACCTGTTTATGCTGGGTACAGTGATATCACATAGACCTTGTTTTATCTTGTCCCACCTTGTTATTGATATTGATATTTATAAATATAAATATTTATATATTGATATTGCCTCTGGATTGCTTATTTGTACCCTATGGCTATCATTAAGTGCTGTACCTTATGATTCTAGATGAATGTATCTTGTCTTTTTTTAAATGTACACTGAGAACATATACACCAAAGACAAACTACTTGTGCGTCCTATCACACGTGGCCAATAAAGAATTCTATTCTATTCTATTATTACTGATATGTAGGTGAAAGAAGGGATGCTATCTGCCACTCAAACATAGTTCTATCTGCTGGGGGAAAGTTTTAGCTGTAGGATGGTTTCAAAAACTCATAAATATATCTTAACAGGGAAATGGCTTCTAAATGTCTTGTATAAATAAATATACATTTTGGGATCGCGACTGTGTTTGCTATTGTGGCTTGCTGCCCAACATATTCTTCTCCAGTGCACAATTACAGTACATGTGAAAGCAATAGATTAACGTATAACCCAAGCAAGGCTTCAGAATGACTAGGCTGTTTAAATGCTAAAAACGTGCAGAAAATACACATTTAAACTCAGTCCTCATTTTTGTAACACCCCCAAATTAATGAACGGCACCAATGAATTAATTGGGTGTGACAACCATTGGGAAATAATGAGCAACAGATGGCATCTTGTTCTCCAAACTAATTTATTTATGGAAACCTGGGTTTTTTTAAAAAAAAAATCCATATAAATCATGTCCCTTTTTGCAAACTTTCTCTGCCCTCTTAAAATAAATTCTAGTTAGTGGTAAACCTAAATGTTACTCTAGACCATAAATAATGGTGTTCAGTACTCCTTTGTCGTGTGAAACATGCTGCATATTCATTTCTAAACCATAAATTTTTCTGAAGAACCACCTGGCTTCTGCACTAGTCCATTAAAACAAACAGACAAACAAATAACAAGATGGATTTCAGTGAAGCCCAGATGCAGAACCAACAAATGGCTTCGTTGCCACATAGCCTCAGAATGACTCCACAGATCGTACCACATATGGGCATTTGGCATAATACGTTGAGAAATCAAAGGTCTGGCTGGACAAAGGAGCCTTGAAAAACCTTCCAAGAGTTTTGAGGAGAGGCTGAAATATTTCTGATTTGGAACCTAGTGGCACCATCTGGTAGAGAGATTGGAGTGACAGATCCTAGAGACATTTCAATAGTCCACAAATCCCCTGGGCCACTTCTGGCTATTTGACTACCTTGTTCCAGTTCACATGGATTGCTTTTATTTTGAAGGCAAAATAATAATAATAATAATAATAATTATTATTATTATTATTATTATTATTATTATTATTATTATGTCAGTACAACACAGCAAACGAGATCACTATGCTGGATTTCGTATTTCATCACCAGTCGGGCACTTCCCAAGCACCTAGGACTGCGTGATGTAGCGGCAAATTATGTTTCCCGATCCCAGTAAAGCGTCCTTTTGCTGTTGACAGATGGAGATTTTGTCAATTCCGATGGTTTTCAAATGTCCGCTGAGATCCTTTGGCACTGCGCCCAGCGTGCCAAGTACCACTGGGACCACTTTCACTGGCTTATGCCAGAGTCGTTGCAGTTCGATTTTTAGATCTTCGTATTTCACTAATTTCTCTAGCTGCTTCTCCTCAATTCTGCTGTCCCCTGGGATTGCGATGTCGATGATCCATACTTTCTTTTTCTCCACGATCACAATGTCTGGTGTGTTATGGTTCAGAATTCGGTCAGTCGGAAGTCAGAAGTCCCACAGTAGTTTTGCTTGCTCATTTTCATTATTATTATTATTATTATTATTATTATTATTATTATTATTATTATTATTATTATTAACAGAATAGAATAGAATAGAATTTTATTGGGCAAGTGTGATTGGACACACAAGGAATTTGTCTTGGTGCATATGCTCTTAGCGTACATAAAAGAAAAAGATACATTTCTCAAGAATCTTTTGGTAAAACACTTAATAATTGTCATAGGGGTCAAATAAGCAATGAAAAAACAATCAGTATTAATAAAAAATATTAGGATTCAAGCAACAAGTTACAGTCATACAGTCCTAAGTGGGAGGAAAAGGATGATAGGAATGATGAGAAAGATAGTAGAAATAGAGTGCAGATTTAGTAAAAAGTCTGACAGTGTTGAGGGAATTATTTGTTCAGTAGAGTGATGGCATTCGGGAAAGAACTGTTCTTGTGTCTAGTTGTCTTGGTGTGCAGTGCTCTGTAGCAACGTTTTGAGGGTAGGAGTTGAAACAGTTTGTGTCCAGGAAGCATGGGGTCAGTAAATATTTTCCCCACCCTCTTTTTGACGCGTGCAGTATACAGGTCCTCAATGGAACATAGAACATAAGAAGAGTCATGCTGAATCAGGCCAAAGCCCATCAGGTCCAGCATTCTGTGTCACATAGTGCCCCACCAATTGTCCATGTAGATCTTGAGCAGAAAGAGAAGGCAAGACCCTCCCTTTCCCTTGACCCCCAACAAATGGTACTCAAGGGAATCCTGCCTGCCTCAACCAACATAAAGGCGGCACATGGACATCCCTTTCAATAACCAACGATACACTTGGCATCCATGAATCTGTCTAATCCTGCCTTGAAGCTATCCAAGCTGACAGCTTTCATGACCTCTTGTGGAAGTGAATTCCATAAATCAACAACCCTCTGGGTGAAGAAATATTTCCCTTTATTTGTCCTCAATTTCTTATGAGCTTTAGGGAGTGCCGTCTCGTCCTAGTATTGTGTGATAGAGAAAAGAATTTTTCTCTATCCACCTTTTCTATCCCATGCATGATTTTATACACTTTGATCAAGTCACCCCTTAAACGCCGTCTTTCAATGCTGAAGAGATCAAGACATTGCAACCTGGTTACATAAGGGAGGTGCTCCATTTCCTTGATCATACTTGTTGCCCTTTTTTGCACCTTTTCCAGTTCCATTAGTGTTGTTGTTGTTGTTGTTATTATTATTATTTTTATTATTATTTTTATTTTTATTTAGATGCTTTCACGTGGGCCTATGCACCTTCACAGCCTTTTTGATTTAGCCCACCAGAACAATCCTAGTTTTTCATGTGTCCTCTTGGAAAATATAATTGTCCACCCCGTCTTAGCTCAACATACTTCACAGAATTCTTCTGAAGTTTACATTATAGGAGGGCGTAAGCTACTGTATATGTCACCCTGAGTTCTGAGAGAAAAAGCAGAATATCAAAATCAAAACTAAATTTAATTTAAATGCTTATTAGCCTTAGGAGGAGGAGCAATGGTTTTTAATTGCAAAGATCCCAAGAAATCTCTAATTAACTGGATCTTGTGGGATGCATAAATATTTTATCCAAGAGGCCATCAAAATAAATTTGTTAGATGTTCTTCTAAGCCATAATGTGATTTATTTGTTTAAGGAATATATAATGTTGTCCACTTTGACCAATGAAACTCGGGTGGCGAACCAACAAATAAAAAGCTGCAAATAAATACACAAATATGTTTATGTTTATGTTTATTAGATTTGTATGCCGCCCCTCTCCATAGACTCAGGGCGGCTCACAACACAATAAAAACAGTTTATAACAAATCTAATAATTTACAATTTAAGATATTTTTAAAAACCCATTATTAAGCAGACATACATACAAGCATACCATACATAAATTGTATAGGCCCAGGGGAGATATTTCTGTTCCCCCATGCCTGACGACAAAGGTGGGTTTTAAGGAGTTTACGAAAGGCAAGGAGGGTAGGGGCAGTTCTAATCTCTGGGGGGAGCTGGTTCCAGAGAGTTGGGGCCGCCACAGAGAAGGCTCTTCCCCTGGGGCCCGCCAACCGACATTGTTTAGTTGATGGGACCCGGAGAAGGCCCACTCTGTGGGACCTAAAGGGTCACTGGGATTTGTGCGTCAGGAGGCGGTCTCGGAGATATTCTGGTCCAATGCCATGAAGGGCTTTAAAGGTCATAACCAACACTTTGAATTGTGACCGGAAATTGATCGGCAACCAATGTAGACTGTGGAGTGTTGGTGTAACATGGGCATACCTAGGGAAGCCCATGACTGCTCTCGCAGCTGCATTCTGCATGATCTGAAGTTTCCGAACACTTTTCAAAGGTAGCCCCATGTAGAGAGCCCCATGGGAATGAATTTTTAAAACATGCAGTTAAGGTCCTGTTAAAAGTTCATCTAGCAGAATAGAACAAACACATCCATGCCAGTTGTGCTAACATCCCAGTCCCAATGCCTGGAAGAAGAATGAGTCTACCATCCACAACAGGAATAGGTGTAAAGTTAGGAATATAAATTATCTCTAATCACATTTAAGCCACCAATGATCTTTAACCTCTCTTGATGTAGTCCCTTTCTTCCCCTTGCATTCTTCATTTTCCATATCTACAAAATACTTCTTCTTGGGTGCTATCTTTCCCATCCTTCCAAAGACAATCCCCTCTCTAGCCTTAAGCCCATTGAACTCTCAGGAACAGCCGTGTGAGTGATTGCATACTACAAACATGAGAAACATCCATAGGAGAATTCTTTTTCCAATCAAACTTATCTTGAGAAGCTCCAGACTCTCACTCCCATAGAGCAAAAGTACAAAAAGGCAAAGGATCCGATTCTGTGAGCCCATTTCCAGGAAGCTGAGATCTTCCCTATCGGAACTCTATAAATGGCTAGGTTTATTATTTATTTATTTATTCATTCATTCATTCATTCATTCATTCAATACATAATGTAAGTTTCAGAGGATCTAATCATAGTAAAATACATCAATAGAAGAATAGAAGGAAGACATTAGGAGTGATATGGAAGAAATCATCATTGGGAATAATAGAGTTCACCAATAGGCAACACGGAGTTTTGAAATAGAGCTGGGTTCAGGTAGTCCTCCAGCACAAAATTTCTGTTCTTAAGTGTGATAGTTAAGTGAATTTTGCCCCATTGTACAACATTTCTGGCCACAGTTGTTACGTGAATCACTGCAGTTGTTAATTTGATAATTTCATAAGAGCCAAGGTGGCGCAGCAGGTAGAGTGCTGTACTGCAGGCCACTAAAAGCTGACTGCCAGATCTGTAGGTCAGCGGTTCAAATCTCATCACCGGCTCAAGGTTAACTCATCCTTCCAATGTGGGTAAAATGAAGACCCGGATTGTTGGGGCAATATGCTGGCTCAGTTAAAAAGTGCTATTGCTAACATGTTGTAAGCCGCCCTGAGTCTAAGAAGAAGAGCGGCATAAAAAAAATCGAATAAATAAAATAAATAAAATAAAAATAATTTAGCATTATGGTTGTTATGGTTGTTGAAGAGTGTTCGGAGACTTCAACTATCCTGTGCTCGAGCCGGTATCCCATTTCCTGTCTTGGTGAGTTGCTTTTGGCTTTGACTTGTGCACCTAGCAAAATAACAGGTCATTTGGTTTGGGGGAGAGGACTGGTAAAACTGCCCCTCCGGTAATTTTGAAAGAATGGGGCCCTCAGAGCTCAAGCTGAAAACATTACACAACTGTCTTTGCAGTGTTTCTTTTGGAGCGGAGCTGAGCACAAGTTAATTGGTTTAGTTAACTTAATATAAGGCCATGTATAGAGTGCATTATGCATTAGATTTCAGAATCAGGGTTTGGGGGCAGCTTTGATGTCTGTTCGTAAAGGCTGGGCTTCCACGTGTGGTTCTGGGACCAGAGATTTTGTTGTTCTTTAATTAAGATCAATAAAAATAATAACCATATGGAAACATTGATGGATTTCTTTGCAGTGGATTATAAATCTCAGCTGGATCGCTCCTTTGATTTCCCCCACCTCTTTCCAAGTTTAATTTATGGCAATGCCAAAAATCTCTTTTCTTTCCCAATCTCAGCCTGGGGGAAAAAATTTGTATCCTAACATGCCCTGGAGGTTTCTCTAGCCATGTACAAAATGTTTTTTTTTTCCCCTTGGCAAGTAGACAGCAGTTATTCAGAATTCGTGTAACCGTATCATCCAGCGCTTTCAATTACTCAGAACAGCAGAAAAAACAATTGCTGCCAACCTGCCTTCCGTTGAGGACTTGTATACTGCACGAGTCAAAAAGAGGGCGGGGAAAATATTTACTGACCCCTCACATCCTGGACACAAATTGTTTCAACTCCTACCCTCAAAACGTCGCTACAGAGCACTGCACACCAAGACAACTAGACACAAGAACTTTTTTTTTCCGAACGCCATCACTCTACTAAACAAATAATTCCCTCAACACGGTCAGACTTTCTACTAAATCTGCACTTCTATTCTACTAGTTTTTCTCATCATTCCTATCACCCATTTCCTCCCATGTTGACTGTATGACTGTAACTTGTTGCTTATATCCTAAGATTTTTATTAATATTGCTTCTTCATTGCTTATTTGACCCCTATGACAATTATTAAGTGTTGTACCACATGATTCTTGACAAATGTATATTTTATTTTATGTACGCTGAGAGCATATGCACCAAGGCAAATTCCTTGTGTCCAATCACACTTGGCCAATAAAAAAATTCTATTCTATTCTATTCTATTCATTTTTCTAAATGGGCTACTAAGGCAGGAAGTTAACTTTAATGAGACTTTTTCCCCCACCCTCCTGCTCTACGGAATAAGCCTGTAGATATGATTTTAAAAAACGAGCGAGCAAAGGAAATGTTAAAATGCACTTATAAACAATAAGTCACTGACCAAGGTCTGCAATCCCTGGCTGGTGTCCACATTACCTATTATGGTTAGCAAAATGCTTGGCTATATCCAAGCTTTGACATGAGTCAAATTTAACAGCTAAGCAAAATGCCACAGAGCCCTCTGCTTAGGCTTAGGAAAATTGCAGCCCCAGAGCTGATAATTTCTTGTAAGGTATAACTGTAGTTGTCCATTACAGTAAACAGAAAGCACAATTCTCTTGGCTGTCAGGGAAGAGAAACAGTAAAACAAATTCTTGTTACCATACAAGGAGCGAAGACTTAAAGGCTTGCTGTTGAGCAACTGTCCTCTTGGAATTGAGAAGAATTCCAGAGGGCAAAATTTTAGTCATAATTAGCGGAAAACCTTTGACCAAAGTTTTATTTGGAAGGAGAAGAAATTTAGCTGAACCAAAATTTCACAGGAAAGTTTAGAAACATACCGTCTTCCATAATTTCTCTAAGAAGAGCCTAGTGCAGAAATGTTTTTCTACAAAGTAAAGAAAAGGATTCTGTCCTTCCATTACCCTGGGGGGGGAATTATTGACCCCCTCGGAGAGGGTCCGCAACTTGGGCGTCCTCCTCAATCCACAGCTCACATTAGAGAACCATCTTTCAGCTGTGGCGAGGGGGGCGTTTGCCCAGGTTCGCCTGGTGCACCAGTTGCGGCCCTATTTGGACCCGGACTCACTGCTCACAGTCACTCATGCCCTCATCACCTCGAGGTTCGACTACTGTAATGCTCTCTACATGGGGCTACCTTTGAATAGTGTTCGGAAACTTCAGATCTTGCAGAATGCAGCTGCGAGAGCAGTCATGGGCTTACCTAGGTATGCCCATGTTTCACCAACACTCCGCAGTCTGCATTGGTTGCCGATCAATTTCCGGTCACAATTCAAAGTGTTGGTTATGACCTTTAAAGCCCTTCATGGCACTGGACCAGAATATCTCCGAGACCGCCTGCTACTGCACGAATCCCAGCGACCGATTAGGTCCCAAAGAGTGGGCCTTCTCCAGGTCCCGTCAACTAAACAATGTCGGTTGGCGGGCCCCAGGGGAAGAGCCTTCTCTGTGGTGGCCCCGACCCTATGGAACCAACTCCCCCCGGAGATTAGAACTGCCCCTACTCTCCTTGCCTTTCGTAAGCTCCTTAAGACCCACCTTTGTCGTCAGGCATGGGGGAACTGAGACATCTCCCCCGGGCATATACAATTTATGAATGGTATGTCTGTATGTATGTTTGTTTAGAAAATGGGGGTTTTTAAATATTTTTAAACTGTCATTTAGATTTGTTGTAAATTGTTTCACTTTGTTGTGAGCCGCCCCGAGTCTGCGGAGAGGGGCGGCATACAAACCTAAATAAATAAATAATAAATAAATAAATAAATAAATAAATAAATAAATAAATTCACACAATATCTGAATCGAGGATAAAATAGGATTATAGCAGTCTATTCTTCTGTAGCTGGTTGGCAATCTATACATTGCCCCGGAAGCGGAGTAAAGACGCTGAGACATTGTATGGATTAAATAAAGGGTCACTTTATTAAATAGAATAGAATAGAATTTTTATTGGCCAAGTGTGATTGGACACACAAGGAATTTGTCTTGGTGCATATGCTCTCAACGTACATAAAATAAAATATACATTTGTCAAGAATCATGTGATACAACACTTAATGATTGTCATAGGGGTCAAATAAGCAATGAAGAAGCAATATTAATAAAAATCTTAGGATATACGCAACAAGTTACAGTCATACAGTCAACATGGGAGGAAATGGGTGATAGGAATGATGAGAAAAACTAGTAGAATAGAAGTGCGGATTTAGTAGAAAGTCTGACAGTTTTGAGGGAATTATTTGTTTAGTAGAGTGATGGCGTTCGGGAAAAAACTGTTCTTGTGTCTCGTTGTCTTGGTGTACAGTGCTCTGTAGCGACGTTTTGAGGGTAGGAGTTGAAACAATTTGTGTCCAGGATGCGAGGGGTCAGTAAATATTTTACCCGCCCTCTTTTTGACTCGTGCAGTATACAGGTCCTCAATGGAAGGCAGATTGGCAGCAATTGTTTTTTCTGCAATTCTGATTATCCTCTGAAGTCTGTGTCGGTCCTGTTGGGTTGCAGCACCAATTAACATAAATTTAATTAAATTAACATAAATTTAAATAATGTAACTTTAAATTCGTAAATGTAAATATTTAGATTCAACTATAACTAAGGACCTGCAGAGGCCAAAACTAACGGGGCGGAAATTCCTGCCAGAACTTTCCTTGGCAACATTGAGCATAACTCCTTGCTGAACTAGACGAAGGTAGCCACCTTCACCTGGATCCGAGCCACGCCCCTTTGGTGTGTGGGAGGAGCTCACCCTCCAATCCCCAAAGGGAAATTGGATCTGGTGAATCCCATGGGCATCCTCTCTCCAATCCACAACGTTGTTCTAACCTCTAGTTCCTGGAGAGAGGCGGTCCATCACCCTTTTAAAAGATGCCCAAAGGAGCATGCGCGGTCGCTTCTACTGCCCATTTCCGCTCCTAATCTGCCAAACCCCAGTGACCAAAGGGAAGCCTAGATCTAAAATCTATGTGCGCCGCACCCCCTAACCGTTCCATCCATACCGTCAGTGTGGAATAGGTGAAAAAATGCCCGCCTCTAAAGGGGAGGCCGCAAAAAATTCCTATTCGGCCCCGAAGCGACACACTGTTGATAGCGGAGGGCGGGTGGGTGTTCGCTTCAGAGATTCCCCAAGCAAGGAGGAGGTCCTGTTCGGATCGCCCTTAAATAGGGCGATCTAGGACCTCCCCCTGAATCCAGCAAGCAGCGCGCCTCTTTGGCATGCTGCCAAAAGCCGAACTTCCGGTTTTGCCAGAAACCAGAAGTTCGGGGCTCTGTGGAGCCGGTCGCAGCGTCCCCCTGCTCTGGGGGCAATTTCGGCCAGCGGTTTAAGCCGCCGGTCGTGCATTTCTGTTACTTAGCACAGCGTCAACCTCAACAACTGTGAGATGGGTGGAGTTCAATTCCCAGAAGTCCTTGACCAGCATGGGCAACTTCAAGTTGCTGAGGTTGTCAGAATGTCTATCTTAGCATCTTAAATAGATCAAATCGTTGTGTTAAACCATAACATAGTTAGGTCATAGCCTGTTTTGTAAATAAAGCAATTTATTAATTTTGTTTGTTTAACACAGAGGTGGGTTGCTCCTAGTTCAGACCGATTCTTCAAAATTGGTAGCGGGAATTTTCCCCCTCTCACCGAACCAGCACTAATGGCAGTAGCATAGCTGCCACCATCTTATTTTTGTCTTCTGCACATGCACAGAAGCTTGGTTTTCTGTCTTTCTTATGGAAACTCAAAGCAGTTGAATTTTCATATTTGGTCATCACCACATCAATAATCAAACGCAGTCTGATTTAAGAAATAACTGGCCCAAATCACTTCTGTGTGGTCAAGTGGGAACTCAAACCTAGCTCTCCCCAGTACCAATCAAACATCTTAACATGAAAAACTCCATCACGTTTCACTATCCCTCTAGTGCAGTGTTTCCCAACCTTGGCAACTTGAAGAGATCTGGACTTCAACTCCCAGAATTCCCCAGCCAGCATTCGCTGGCTGGGGAATTCTGGGAGTTGAAGTCCAGATCTCTTCAAGTTGCCAAGGTTGGGAAACACTGCTCTAGTAAGTAAAACGTAGGCATAAACATGTTTTTTCAATGAGCTTCAGAGATTACTTCATTAGACATGAGTGAAGACATCTGGCCTCCATACTTCTGGGTGGGTATGTTTACTGAGTATTTATTGTCACAAGCTATCATTGATAGAGGCATACGAAGATGGGACCAGCCAGCATGATAAGTTTGTCTAAGACACCGCCTTGTTTTTGACATCTACTCACTGAAGTGCCATGCACTTACTATGGGAATTGTTAGCCTAAAATCACAAAGGACTATTTATCCTAAACTGTGGCAATAATTCTACATCTATTCTTTTTATTAAATTATTGCCTTGAGAAAAGCACTGAAATCACTCATTATAAATAGAAACAAACATGTGGAGAGCTAAGCCTCATTCCAGCAGTCAGAATGTTCATCAAATACTGAAACCTGTGGCCCCAAGAAGCCAAGATGAATACGGTTGCAAAAATCTGTCTATCTTCAGCCCGTGTGTCCTTCCTTCCTTCCTTCCTTCCTTCCTTCCTTCCTTCCTTCCTTCTCATTCCCATCTTCAACCTTCCTTCCTTCCTTCCTTCTCATTCCCATCTTCAACCTTCCTTCCTACCTTCCTACCTTCCTTCCTTCCTTCTCATTCCCATCTTCAACCTTCCTTCCTTCCTTCTCATTCCCATCTTCAACCTTCCTTCCTTCCTTCTCATTCCCATCTTCAACCTTCCTTCCTTCCTTCCTTCCTTCCTTCCTTCCTTCCTTCCCTTTTACAAGGAGAGCTAGTGCTTGTCAAAGCAGAGAGACATCTCAAGAGCAGAGAAATATCCCTGGAACATGATTGTCCTGTAACCTGAGAAAAAGGGATTGAACGTAGTTTGTTCATTCACCAGTTTGTTAACTATTCCACCTGCGGCTGTCTAGAATTAAACTGGGCTGCTCTCTCTTCCTGGATTCCATAAAGCAGTGTTTCTCAATCTTGGCCATTTTAAGAGCTGTGGACTTCAACTCACTGCCTGACTCTGTAGTGTCATCTCCTAACCCCCAAAACTTTACCCTTAGACTATCCATCGTTGACCTCTCCCAATTCCTAAGAGGTCAGTAAAGGGCGTGCATAAGTGCCCCAGCGTACCTTTCGTCCCCTGTCCTAATGTTTCTTTTATTTTTTACTAGTACCATGCATATGTTAACTAATACTTAATTGAGCCGAGGTGGCGCAGCAGGTAGAGTGCTGTACTGCAGGCCACTAAAACTGTCTGTATATCTGTAGGTCAGCGGTTCAAATCTCATCACTGGCTCAAGGTTGACTCAGCCTTCCATCCTTCCAAGGTGGGTAAAATGAGAACCCGGATTGTGGGGGCAATATGCTGGCTCTGTTAAAAAGCGCTATTGCTAACATGTTGTAAGCCGCCCTGAGTCTAAGGAGAAGGGCGGCATAAAAAATTTGGATAAATAAATAAATAAATATGCACTTCTATTTCTACTATTTTTTTCTCATAATTCCTATCATCCTTTTCCTCCCACTTAGGACTTGTTGCTTGTATCCTAACATTTTTATTAATATTGATTGTTTCTTCATTGCTTATTTGACCCCTATGACAATCATTAAGTGTTGTACCACATGATTCTTGACAAATGTATATTTTCTTTTATGTACACTGAGAGCATCTGCACCAAGACAAATTCCTTGTGTGTGCGATCACACTTGGCCAATAAAGAATTCTATTCTATTCTACATGAATATTATTATATTTAATGTTTCTTCTTATTTTTTTTCTTTTTCTTTTCTTCTTACTAGCATCATGTATATGAATATTATTATATCATTACATACCTCCAATATGTACTTGATAAAACAAATAAATAAATAAATAAAAAATAAACTCCCAGAATTCTCCAGCCAGTTGCCAAGATTAAGGGGTGGCGCAGCAGGTAGAGTGCTGTACTGCAGGCCACTGAAGCTGACTTGTAGATCTGAAGGTCAGCGGTTCAAATCTCATCACCGGCTCAAGGTTGACTCAGCCTTCCATCCTTCCGAGGTGGGTAAAATGAGGACCCGGATTGTGGGGGCAATAGCCTAGCTCTGTTAAAAAAGTGCTATTGCTAACATGTTGTAAGCTGCCCTCAATGGATGGATGGATGGATGGATGGATGGATGGATGGATGGATGGATGAAGAAATAAAGAAAGGAAGGAAGGAAGGAAGAAAGGAAGGAAGGAAGAAAGGAAGAAAGGAAGGAAGAAATATTGCCATAGAGTGTCTTGGTTCCACTTCTTTCCCTTCGTTGCTCTGCCTGTCCCTTGCTGACCTCCTTTTAGGCAAGCGGGCAAGCACCGAGCCAATCATTAATGCTCAATAGCTGCCATTGTTTCTCTGCGGAAAGTTAAGCCTTGGAGTCTGCTGCCACAGATCATTATAATAATGATATCGTTGGTCACACAGCAAAGCCAGCACTTCTCAGTTTTCTAGTCCCTCGGGCGTGCCGGAATTGGCTGCAGAACACAGAAAGAATTCTCCCCAAAAGAGCTCGCTCAGCTGCCAGGTGGAAGACATTGCTACAAGGGAGGGTAACTTCCAACAGGTTGTTTTGTCAGTGTTGAATGCAACTCTCTTAAACAGCTACTCAGGTTTCCACCCGATGTTTCCTCCGCAACCTTCATAATTACATTTTGGCAATGCCTCTTTAAAATTAGCAGATGCCACGTGCAGACGTACCTGCTTAGGAGACAGGTAGGAGTGACTCACCAGGTATGTTGGCGACAGTTGATAAGAAGCTGCAATTGCATTGAAAGGGTGCCGTGTGAAATCCACTTGATGAACTGAGGAGCAGTGATGGGCTGCTGGTTATGCGGACCGATGCGCAGCTTCAGTTGGAAAAACGGGAGCTGTGTGCACAACAATGCTTCCCTGACATGTGCATGTGCCCCCTGTGTGAGATTTGACTTCATTGGTTTAATACAGTGTTTCCCAACCTTGGCAACTTGGACATATCTGGACTTCAACTCCCAGAATTCCCCAGCCATACATTATAACCATGTATAAACACATATTTGTAATGTTTTTCTGGGGTGAGCAGCCCAAGTTTACAAAATCTTTGCCAGAAACTTGACTGAGACCATATTTTTTTCAGATACAGAACGACTTTCTTAAAAGCCACACAATTTTATGCCAAGAAGCTCCTCAGATTTTAAACAATGTTCACACACACACACACACACACAAATCTACTCAAACAAAACTTTCCACTGCAAGCCAGAATAATACCCCGCAGCCTTTAATGTGTGCCATAATGGTCAAGTTACATGAAAAGCAAGAAATTGCTTAGAAATGTCATATTAATGCGTTTTGACTTGATTATTTTTCTGAAAATATATCATTTCACTTCTTACTCTAGAGAGAGTGGGCTTAGAAGAAAGAAATTTGGGGGGGGGCCTTGGTAGAGAGAAATTCCAAGCATTTTTTAAAGTGCCTGCCTCTTAAGAAAATCAAGATTTGGGTCCAGGAAAACGTGTGTTTGTCAGAATAAGAAAGAATAGAATAATTAGCTTTATTGTCACTTTAAATGTACACTAATTGGCATACATTAAAATGAAATTTTGTTGCAAACTCAATGAGTCTTTATATAAGGACATCGCAGGGAGAAATCAAGATGGATGGATGACCATATAATTCTGCTATCTTAACTGTTTTTTAACTTTTCCCACAAATGCACGGCTGGCGGTTTAGCGCCAGCCAAAATTACCAGCGGGGGCCGGAGAGACGCTGCCGGCAGCTCCATGAAGTCCGGACTTCCGGGTTCTTCGTAACCCGGAAGTTCGGCTTTTGGCAGCGCGCCAGGGCGGCGCGCTGCCTGTTGGGTTGGGGGAGGTCTCAGATCGCCCTATTTAAGGGCGATCCGGACAAGACCTCCCCCTTGCTTGGCGTTAAAGCGAACACCCGCCCACCCTCCGCTATCACCAGTGTGTCCTCCTGAGGTCGCCTCGGGGCCGAATAGGAATTTTTTGCGGCCTCCCCTTTAGAGGCGGCCGTTTTTTCGCCTATTCCACACTGAGGGTACGGACTGGATTGGTTAGGGGGTGCGGCGCACTTAGTGGTATAGGCCTCCCTTTGGTCATTGGGGTTTGGCAGGTTAGGGGCGGAAATGGGCAATTAGAAGCAACTGCGCATGCTCCTTTTGGGCATCCTAAAGGGCGATGGACCGCCTCTCTCCAGGAACTAGAGGTTTAAACAACGTCGGGGATCGGAGAGAGGATGTCCATGGGAATCACCGGATCCAATTCCCACGGGGATTGGAGGGTGGACTCCTCCCACACGACGAAGGGGCGTGGCCTGGACCCAGGTGAAGGTGGTACCTTCACCTGGGTCAGCAGGGAGTTTTTGCCCAAGGTTGCCAAGGAATGTTATGGTAGGAATTTCCGCCCCGTTAGTTTTGGCCTCTGCAGGTCCTTAGTTTGTTCTGAATTTAAATATTGAAATTGGCGTATGCAAATTTAGGCAAATTTATTTAAATTTATTTAAATTTATTTAAATTCAATAAATGACCCATTTTTAATCCACAACATGTCTCAGCGTCGTTACTCGGCTTCCGGGGGTAAATGTTCTTGTCTCTACATTAATTGGAAAATCTATACACCAAATTTGTCACGTATAAAATAGTTATGTATGAATATGTCTTACTCCGACCCATCAGTATGTAACCCTTGTACGTAAGCCTCTTTATTTATTTATTTATTTATTTGTTTGTTTATTTATTTATTTATTTATTTATTTATTTTATTCATTTGTCCAATACACAAATACATAGGAAGAAAAATAGACATGTAGTAATATATATAAGGGTAAAGTGAACTTAGAGGAGAGGATATATGAAAGAAAGAAAATATATATGATAAGTGAGAGAAAGGAAAGACAATTGGACAAGGGACAAAAGGCACACCAGTACACTTATATACGCCCTTTACTGGCCTCTTAGGAACCTGGAGAGGTCAATCATGGAGAGTCTAAGGGAGAAATGTTGGGGGTTAGGGGTTGACACAATTGAGTCCGGTAATGAGTTCCATGCTTTGATAACTCGATTGTTGAAATCATATTTTTTACAGTCAAGTTTGGAGTGGTTCATATTAAGTTTGAATCTGTTGCGTGCTCTTGTGTTGTTGCGGTTGAAGCTGAAGTAGTCATTGACCGGTAGGACATTGCAGCATATGATCTTGTGGGCAATACTCAAATCGTGTTTTAGGCGCCGTAGTTCTAGGCTTTCTAGGCCCAGGATTGTTAGTCTATTTTCGTAGGATGTTCTGTTTCGAGTGGAGGAGTGAAGGGCTCTTCTGGTGAAATATCTTTGGACATTTTCAAGGGTGTTGATGTCTGAGATGTGGTATGTGTTCCAGATAGATGGATGCCACAGAAACCACCAACCACGTTCTCAAATTGTGCAGAGTTTCCTTTACTCTCTTATATCGTGAGAACACACGATACAAAAAAGTTAATCTCTTCAGCCTTAACATAACCATAGTATTTGCTACCCAGGATGGATGTGTTAAAAAGAGATTAGGCAAAGGGGTTAAATTAATCAGTGGCTGCAATAGGGATGCTAGATGTAGAGAATATAAATATTACTGCTGGCAGTAGCGGGTTGCTACCAGTACGGGCCACACCATAGTAGCTCCGGTAGCGAAAATGGAGCTGCGCGCGGAGGTCTGGGTGACTGATGGGCATGGGCACGCACAGTAATGGGCAGCCAAAATTTTTACTGCCACACTGTGTGTTCTGCCGGCGTATTTCAACCGCCTGTAATTACAAGGTAATTAGTCCAGGAAGACACACACCACATGATAAAAGGAAAACCCAAAAGTTTTTATAAACAGAAAACCAGAAACAGCTCCCTTTTTAAATGTCAAAGGGATTTTCTGGTACACACAAGACACAGGTTAAATGCAATCCAATTGCTCACCCAATAACTGGGAAATTGAGTCCAATTCTAAAGTCCAGAGAGTCCACACACAATCTTGAACAGCACAAAAACCACGATCTTGACGAAACAATGAATCAGATAAACTGCCGTGAGACTAAAACACCAGGTTGCACTTTTATCTGTAGCATTAATTACAGCAGCCCCACCCAACCACAGGTGGCCTCATTTTCTCTTGTAATAATCCTTCAGTTGTTGTCTCCTATGCATCACTCTACGCATGCGTGGATGTGTCATTAATTCTTGTTCAGAATCCAAGGATGATGCAGATGATTGAGCTCCTCCTGGGCTGTCTGCCAAACTCCCCTCTTCCCTGTCACTCACACTTCCTTGGTCAGAGGAGGCTTCGTCGGCAGATTCCATTGGGAGCAAAACAGGCCTGCGGCATGTGGATGTTTCCCCCACATCCACCTGCACATTCCTTGGGGCAGGAGCTGGGCCAGAGCTAACCACAACACTGTGGGTGTGGCTTAATGGTCATGTGACTGGTTAGGAGTGGCTTGCTGGCCATGTGATCAGGTGGGAGTGGCTTGAACGATCATCATTGTTCAAGTGAACTGTTAAGTCCTCAACTTACAACCTTACCAGTGTCGCTCGCTGGGGTGACATTTTGCTTCATGTTTCCCGCACTCTCCTTCCTGGGTCCCCCCCCCCCGCACTTCAGGCTGGGTAGCTAGGCGAATGGGTGCTGCCAGAAGCATGGGGAGGGGCATTTGCTCTATCTCTCTATTGTCCTTTCAGTCTATGTGGTATAATAGGTAGAAATTTGTTCTAGGACTATGGAAGCCTAAAATCCCCATCAAGCTCATTACATGACTTTGTTTTATTTTTTTATTTTATTATTATTATTATTATTATTATTATTATTATTATTATTATTATTATATTTTATTATTATTATATTTTTTTATTATTATTATTATTATTATTATATTTTATTATTATTATTATTATTATTATATTTTATTATTATCATTATTATTATTATTATTATTATTTATTAGACTTGTATGCCGCCCCTCTCTGGAGACCGAATTTACTCAATCACATCCACACATAACATTTAATGGTCCGAGAAAAGGGGGTACGTTCTAGCTGCCCCATGCCTGGCAACATAGATGGGTCTTAAGGCTTTTGTGAAAGGCGTGGAGGGTGGGGGCACTACGAATCTCTGAGGGGAGCTGATTCCAGAGGGCCAGGGCCACCACAGAGAAGGCTCTTCCCCTAGAACCTGCCAGACAACGGCCACTGGGATTTGTGCCATTTTTTTAGACTGAATCTCTCAGATAACAAAGATAAAATGAAAAAAAATAAGGGAACTAGTACACTTTCTTGAGCACTTTGGAGGAAAAGAATGTGTGAATAGTATTCAAGTTGGCTACAGTAATCATGATTACATAATTGTTCATGCCTATCAGTCGTCGGAGAGCCTTTCTCGAAGGGAGCTCAAGGCGCCGCCAACCTGCCCAGATGCCACCATTTGGGTTCTTTTACCCTCTGTACATGCACAGAATGTTTTACGCATGCACAGAGGGTAAAAGAACCCAAATGGCGGTGTCCAGGCAGGGGATGATCTTTCCAATGACTGATAGGCACAAGCAAACCGGGACCATTTCACCCCTGCATGATTGGCTCCATCAAGTTAGTTGGTTGAAAGTTCAGTATTTACAGCCCCTACTTGACAAAATCATAAACTGGGACTGTAATAAACAATTATCATATTTTCTTCAGGGTACATTTATATATGTAGTTTCTAGAACTGCTAAGTTTATAGTCAGGGCTGTTCAGATGAGAATACGTTTGATAGAACATATTGGGGTGGCATGCAAAGGAGATGAACTCACTTAAGAATATTTTATATCAGTATCTTAGATTTGTTTAACATAATCCTTTGCACTAGTTATATTCTCATGTTTTACTACTCAATTTTAGCATATTATACTGCATTTTAACTTATTATTTATTCAATTTCCCTCTATTTTAGCCAATTTTACTGTATTTTAACCAGTCACAGTTTTATGACGTCCGATGTGGTCCTTTTCCTCGCTTTGATATGGTCGATTGACTAATCAAATAAAGTTGATATTGATTGAATTGGTTGAAAGCAAAACAACACCTCCTATTCCTGGAGATTCCCTTAAGATTGGTGTAGCTTTGACAGTAACTGCAATAGATAAATTAGTGAAGATTGGACTTAATCCCTGGATAGTTCAGTGGATTTCAAGCTGGCTGAAGCATAGACATCAGAGAGTTATTGTTAATGGCGAGTATTCTGAGCAGAGACAGGTTACAAGCGGTGTGCCACAAGGGTCTGTTCTGAGTCCTATTCTTTTTAATATGTTTGTGAGTGACATAGGGGAAGGTTTGGTAGGGAAGGTTTGCCTATTTGCCGATGACTCTAAAGTGTGCAATAGGGTTGATATTCCTGGAGGGGTCTGTAATATGGTAAATGATTTAGCTTTACTAGATAAATGGTCAAAGCAATGGAAACTGCAGTTTAATGTTTCCAAATGTAAAATAATGCACTTGGGGAAAATGAATCCTCAATCTGAGTATTGCATTGGCAGTTCTGTGTCAGCAAAAACTTCAGAAGAGAAGGATTTAGGGGTAGTGATTTCTGACGGTCTCAAAATGGGTGAGCAGTGTGGTCGGGCAGTAGGAAAAGCAAGTAGGATGCTTGGCTGCATAGCTAGAGGTATAACAAGCAGGAAGAGGGAGATTGTGATCCCCTTATATAGAGCGCTGGTGAGACCACATTTGGAATACTGTGTTCAGTTCTGGAGACCTCACCTACAAAAAGATATTGACAAAATTGAACGGGTCCAAAGATGGGCTACAAGAATGGTGGAAGGTCTTAAGCATAAAACATATCAGGAAAGACATGATCGAAACATTTAAATATGTTAAAGGGTTAAATAAGGTTCAGGAGGGAAGTGTTTTTAATAGTAAAGTGAACACAAGAACAAGGGGGCACAATCTGAAGTTAGTTGGGGGAAAGATCAAAAGCAACGTGAGAAAATATTATTTCACTGAAAGAGTAGTAGATCCTTGGAACAAACTTCCAGCAGACGTGGTAGATAAATCCACAGTAACTGAATTTAAACATGCCTGGGATAAACATATATCCATTGTAAGATAAAATACAGGAAATAGTATAAGGGCAGACTAGATGGACCATGAGGTCTTTTTCTGCCGTCAGTCTTCTATGTTTCTATGTTTCTATGTTTCTATGTTTCTATTCCTGGAGATTCCCTTAAGACTGGTGTAGCTTTGACAGTAACTGCAATAGACTGGACCAATTTTCTTTTTTAGAGGGGATCTGACTGAACCAAGGTGCCAGACTGAAAGAATTTGGGGAAGTAGAAAAAGAGGAAACCTCTACTCAATATGAAATTTTATCATCTTGAATTCTCTCCCCGCCACTACTTGGCTGATATTTCAGAGTCTCATCTTGCAAAATGTTAGTATCTTTCATTGCCAGAGTGGATATATCAGACTAATTCTAAGATATAATACATCTAAGGGATGCCAAGTTGGAAAAAGTTGGTCTAAACTTTAAGAAAACTTTTCCACAACTGAGACATTGTCCCATACTTCTCACTAGATGCAGCTCAGGCCAAAAGAACCATCCCTGCTTATGAGGCCCAATAAACTTTATGGAACTTCGTGTATGATTGAAGCCTTACTCAGAATGATATTTAAGAAAAAAAAACCTGGCATGCTTTAAGCCAGTTGAGAGTGACTTTTTTTAGGAATTAATTTAGTACAAAGAGACTATTTTTGCATGCTTTTTTCATTGGCATAATTTCTGTGTTTCTCTTCGACAATGGCTAAGGAAATGATCTATTCCATGGGCCAACATCAACAGAAATCCTATAACTGAGAATGGAACAATCTAGTGACACAATCATTTCAGGAATCCACTAAGTCTTTAAATAAATCTGCAAGAAGGTTTCTGCTTTGAAACACTTTTTGTCTGAGGATCTTTCCACACTCAAGAGCTATGTTAATATGAGACTGATGGTCAGAGCTCTGCTTCTCTTCAAGCGGTACATCAGCCTTCCATAGAAATAAACTTCAACAGCCAAATATCTAAAAAAAGAAATAAGCCCAATTGCTATAAAGATGTTGCTTTAATATTTCATATCAGCATCTTCTACTTAAATCCCCACTCCAGGAAATATCTGTGATACACTAATTTGATTAAATATCCTTTTTTTCCTGCATATCTACAAAAATCTCATAAGGATTCGCTCCCCATCTCAGCTGTTTGTTAAAGTACTGTTGAAAATACAGGGTATAGGGTTTTCTTGAGTCAACCCTTAAATCTCATTTAGAGAACCTCAAATATTGACAACAAAATCAAATATGTTGGAAAATCCCTGGGTTCAAACTGCAATTTATTTATTTGTTTGTTTATACAATATCAATGAGAGAATAGAAGAAAAGATATAGGAAAGGAATAAAAGATATATAAAGAAGTATAGGATAGACAAATAGGACAGGGGACGGGAGGCACACTAGTGCACTTATGCATGCCTCTTACTGATCTCTTAGGAATCTGGAGAGGTCAACCATGGATAGTCTAAGGGTAAATGTTGGGGGTTAGGGGATGACACTACGGAGTTGGGTAATGAGTTCCACGCTTCAACAACTCGATTACTAAAGTCGTATTTTTTATAGTCACTTTTGGAGAGGTTAACATTTAGTTTGAATCTGTTGTGTGCTCTTGTGTTGTTGTGGTTGAAGCTGAAGTAGCCATTGACCGGGAGGACGTTGCAACCTATGATCTTGTGGACAATACTTAAATCATGTTTGAGGTGTCGTAGTTCTAAGCGTTCAAGATTCAGGATTGTAAGTCTAGTTTCGTAGGGTGTTCTGTTTCAAGTGGTGGAGTGAAGGGCGAAATATCTTTCCTGGTGAAATATCTTTGAACATTTTCAAGGGTGTTGATGTCCGAGATGCGGTATGGGTTCCAAGCCGATAACCTGTATTCTAGGATGGGTCTGGCGAAAGTTTTGTATGCTCTGTTTAGAAGTGTGAGATTACTGGAGCAGAAGCTACATAGGATTAGGTTAACAACTCTTGAGGCCTAACAACTCTTGAGGCCTAACACTCTTAACACTAATGGACAGTATGAACAAGGATGATTGTTCAGGCAGGTGATGAAGTGGAAGAGACTGTGGAAGGATGAAAACCATATCATAAAATGACTGCTGTTAAAAAATGAGTCTTGGGACAATATTCTTTTCATGAATATTGTTAAGAGCGTGATGGTGCAGCAGTTAGAATGCGGTATTGCAGGCTAATTCTGCCAATTGCCAGCAGTTCGATCCTGACTGGCTCAAGGTTGACTCAGCCTTCCATCTTTTCGAGGTTGGTAAAATGTGGACCCAGATTGTTGCCGGACAATATGTTGACTCTGTAAGATATTTAGAGAGGGCTGTAAAGCACTATGAAGCCATTTATAAGTCTAAGTGCTATTGCTACTGCTAATGGCTGTAAGCCACCCAGAGTTGTGGTTCTAAGTCAGACAGCCATACAAGTCTTTTAAATAGCCATACAAGTCTTTCAGATCGTGCAGAATGCAGCTGCGAGAGCAATCATGGGATTTCCTAAGTATGCCCATGTTACACCAACACTCCGCAGTCTGCATTGCTTGCCGATCAGTTTCCGGTCACAGTTCAAAGTGTTGGTTATGACCTATAAAGCCCTTCATCGGCACCGAACCAGGATATCTGCGGGACCGCCTTCTGCCGCACGAATCCCAGCGGCCAGTTAGGTCCCACAGAGTTGGCCTTCTCCGGGTCCCGTCGACTAAACAATGTCGTCTGGCGGGACCCAGGGGAAGATCCTTCTCTGTGGCGGCTCCGACCCTCTGGAATCAACTCCCCCCAGAGATTAGGACTGCCCCCACCCTCCTTGCCTTTTGTAAACTCCTTAAAACCCACCTCTGTCATCAGGCTTGGGGGAACTGAGACATCCCCCCTTTGCCTATGTAATTTTGTGCATGATATGACTGTGTGTATGTATTCTATCTATTGGGATTTTTTTTTTCTTTTTAGACTTTGTAATGTAAAAATGTTATTTTAGATTTTAATTATTAGATTTGTTACCATGTATTGTTTTTTTCACTGTTGTGAGCTGCCCCGAATCTACGGAGAGGGGCGGCATACAAATCTAATAAATTAATTAATTAATTAATTAATAATAATAATAATAATAAATTAATAAATGATATTTTTAACAGGGGGAAATGTTGCCAAACATTGTATGCCAAGAGAGCAAGCAATAGTTAAGATTAAAAGAATATATATATATGGAGCAGTATTTGATGAAAATTTAAAAAATGGTTAGGAAGCATAGTTCCCTCTAAGCTGAGCAGTGAGCAATCACTCACTTAAAAATCATCATCAACTCAGAGTTTTCAAAACCTGCCCAGAAGCCGAGAGGGAAAGAGTGAGAGGGAAGGAGAGAGAGAGGAAGAGAGGAAGAGAGAGAAACAGATAGAAAAAAGAGAGGAAGGAAAAAAGAAAGAAAAAGAATGGGAGCAAGGAAGAGAGAAAGAAAATCAAAATCTAGTTTGAAACTAGCTCAACTATTTAAGTGGCATTTTGATATTGATAGAGTTGCCCTATTATGAGCTCACTGTTATAGACACACAATACAGTATTTTATTTTGAAATTCTCTGAGGCAAAACAGGGTGGGTTTTTTGTTTGTTTGTTTGTTTGTTTGTTTGTTTGTTTGTTTGTTTGTTCGTTCGTTCGTTCGTTCATTCATTCATTTATTTATTTATTCATTTATTTCTGTGCTGCCCAGTCCCGAAGGGACTGCTGCTCAGACACTATACTTTTCCGCCCACCCTCCAAAAAAATTAGAGGGCACACTGTTAGGAAGTGGATAAAGAAAATGAAAATGGAATTGAATTTTTAAAAGGATTACATGTTTATAGAGATATATGCAGGAACAGAAAAAGAATGAAACTGTATTTACTACAAACCAAAAGACATAGAAGATGGTGTGAAAATCCTTGTTCAAAAAATAGAAAGGTTGCAGGTGCAAACTATAACTGGAAAACTTTAAATTGTGCTTATTATGGAATAGCTATATTTCATGCTTACACAGTATAAGATTGTATCTGTAAAAAATGTTGTTATTCTTCTTCTACACAAAGGGAAAGATAGCAGGAGCGAACGCAAAAATTGCAGGGGAATAAATTAAGTGTGTTTGGGAGGATTTTTGCCAGAATATGAACAAAAACACACGAGATGACAATGAGAAAAGTTTGGGGGAAACAACATGGCTTTATTCCAGGCTGGAGTGTGCAGATCCAATTTTTGCTTTTCAGCAAGTCCTTGAGAAATGTGAAAAAAGTTTATTGTGTGTTTGCTGATTTTGAAAAAGCTTGCAATAAAGTGCATGAACTTGAATTATGGAATTCCTTGCATGTATCTGGAATTGAAGGTGGGTTGATGAATGTGATAAGAGCAGTATATAATCTGTAAAGCATCTGTGAGAATCACTAGAATGTTTGGCAAAGGGATCAACCTTGAGGAGGGAGGATATATGAGGTCCTCTTGGTTATTTATGGAAAAATGAAAAAGAAATATTTTCAAGTTGAATATATAGATGCATATGTTCAATTGTAGGGAGATGATACCATGTTGTTCAGTGAGGTTGCAGGTTTCACGAATTGTATGATTCTGTAAAGAGTATGGAACAGCAATCAATGTATTGATTAATGTACTAATTTGCAAGAGAAAATAAGGGGAAATATTGGTAGGCCATAAGATGAATTTGTTGGAGTTTTGCTTAACATTTTTTATTTTATTTATTTAACTCAATAATTTATATGGTTTCCAACTCACCTTCAGTGACTCCAGGTGGCTTACAATTTAAAAGAAAAAACACAATTACACAACTACACACAGAGAGAGATAGCTATATGATGGATTGGCAGACAGATGAAAAAGACACACAGAGAGATATTAATTCAATAGATGTTAGGCAAATGATAAATGGTAGATAATAAATAGATTAATAGATGATAGATGATAGGGGAGTGTGAGAGAGAGAGAGATGATAGATAGATAGATAGATAGATAGATAGATAGATAGATAGATAGATAGATAGATAGATAGGGGGGGAGATGGATGGATGGATGGGTAGGTAGACAGGTAGACAGATAGACAGACAGACTGATTGATTGGGATGGGATGGGATGGATAGGTGGATAGGTGGATAGATGGAGTGATGGATGGATGGATGGATGGATGGATGGATGGATGGATGGATGGACGATAGACAGGCAGGCAGGCAGACAGATAGACAGACAGACAGACAGACAGACAGACAGACTGATTGGGATGGGATGGGATGGATAGGTGGATAGGTGGATAGGTGGATAGATGGAGTGATGGATGGATGGATGGATGGATGGATGGATGGATGGATGGATGGACGATAGACAGGCAGGCAGACAGATAGACAAACAAACAGACAGACAGACAGACAGACAAATCTTTCCTCATTTTGTTAATATATCCATCCATGGATATATATATAATGATCATATATGGTCTCAGGGACACTGCTGCCTTAGACCTATGTGTAATTCCAACCACTTATGGTTTCTTCGAGTAACCATGATTTACTATAACCATTGCTTACTATAGGATGGAATCCAGTACATAAAAGCAACACTCATTGCTGTTCTCCCTCTCCCAATGTAGAGAAGGGTAATTTCTGGAGCAAAACTCTGAGAAATATGTTACAACTCAGCTCTGTCCTTCATCAAAACCCTGCCTTAAATGAGAAGCAACATAGCTCTCTTTTGTTCCAAACCCTAAGACAGTGCGTACTCCTTCCTCTCACCCTTCCTCTTCTCCCTTTTGTGGCTGTCACGTTCTCTCTGGATCTGTTGTAGGAAGAAAGCCTGCCTATAAATGGAGCTAATAAATCCTCTGGCTCCTAAGATCTGAAAGGAAGACCAGGCATGACATAAATCTTCCCTTATCATATTGAATTTTACCCACAGTGCGGCCCAATAGAAGATAGAATTTTGCTTCTTTAAAGAAGAGACCGTGGCGTGGACAATTCTTTGGTTTTATTGGGTTTCATTTCTGGCCAAGAGCAACTCTTTTTGTCAACATGGAAGCCAAACTATTCTTGGAATTTTCCATATTCCAAGGCGCCGTGACGAGTTGCTTTGTTTTTCTTCTTTGGTAACATCCCTATGATCCCTTCCTGCTGATTTTCGAGATATCCCACTAAACGTAAGAAATACAATCCGAGATCACAGGCACTCCTTTTGCCTCTGAGGGTGAAAATATCCCTTCTTTCCTCACAAAGGAACACTGTGTTATTTCCAATTAAAGTCACCTTGCATGATCAGAAATGGAATTCCAAACACCCAAGGATCTCAAGAGTAGCAAGAGCCTTCTCATAATTGAATCTATCCCAGTGAAAAAGAGACAACAGATAAGAACAGCTTATCTGGGTATCTTCTGGATATCTCTGGGTCTCTTCTGAAATCCTCATGGCTTCCTTAGCAAATGTCCTTCACAAAACCTCTGTTCGAAACCTCCCTTATTTTGGAGCCAGTGATGACCTACATATCTAGCAGTCAGCTTTAGTGCCCTGCAGTACTGCACTCTACCTGCTGCACCATCTTGGCTTATTTAATAAAATTTATAGGCCACCCTTCTCCAAAGACTCAGTTTAAAAATACAGTGGTACCTCATCTTACGAACGCCTCTTCTAACGAATCTTTCAAGATACAAACCCGGTGTTTAAGATTTTTTTGCCTCTTCTTCTGAACTATTTTCACCTTATGAACCCAAGCCGCTGCTGCTGGGATGAAGGGGTTTCTTTTTTTCCCCTTTTTTGAAGAAAGAAAAGGGAGGGGCGGCTTGGAGGGGGAAAGACTTTGCAGAGAACAGCGTGCTTGCAGAGGCAATGAAAGGGTGTCTTTTGAAGAAAGAAAGGGGAGGGGCGCCCCCCTGCCTTTCTTCCTTCCCACTCACCCTTTAGCCTAGCCTTGCTTCTTCCACCCGCCCCCTTTAGCTGCTCCTCCCTGCCCTCTGTTCGCCTCCCTTCTAAAGTTTGGGATTTTCCTGAAGGATTTGCACATATTATTTGCTTTTACATTGATTCCTATGGGAAACATTGTTTCATCTTACGAACTTTTCACCTTACGAACCTCCTCCTGGAACCAATTAAGTTTGTATCATGAGGTACCACTGTACAGTGTAAAATCCCAATAAATAAAGTGACATGTGAAGACATATGGCCTAGTAGCCAATAAGCAACAGTGGCGAATGGTTAGTGATTATTTATGTTAAGAAAATCATTACAACACCTTTGTGCTGTGATGGCGAACTTATGGCACATGTGCCAAAGATGGCACACGGAGCCATATCAGAGGACACATGAGACTTTGCCCTGTGTCACCTCCAGCACGGTCATAAATTCTTCAGTGTAAGACTCTGAGATTCTTATTACTTTATTTTCTGTAGAAAAATGAATGCCTTTTCTTCTCATATTAGCATTAGTGGTTCTTCTTGTAGTCTTTGATCTTAGTCCCTCCATTGTCCTCAGAAACTCATATGACTCCCCAGTTCATCAGATCCAAGAGTGGAATGACTTCTTCTACTTCAACCAGATACCTTCAAACTTGGCAATTTTAATGCTTGGGTACTCAACTCCCAGATTTCTCCAGCTCTCATAGCTGGCTGGAGAATTCTTGAAGTCCACCAGTCTTAAAGTTGCCAAGTTTGAGGACTCCAACTTAAATGTCTTCTTCTTCTTCTTCTTCTTCTTCTCCTCCTCCTCCTCCTCCTCCTCCTCCTCTTCCTCCTCCTCCTCTGGTGGTCTCAACTATTGTTAAATGATGTTGTTCTGGTGTGTCTTTGATGTTATATCTCCATCTTCTTCTGGGTCTATCTCATCTTTTTTGACTTTCTCTTTTTGTTTAGCCTTCTTTAAGACGACACTTTATAAAGTTACTTTTGACTTAAGCAAAGCTAACCCATAGTCTGTCCAGCAAGCCACTCTGTATAAGTCAGCTAGAAGAAATATATCTGCTGATCATATATTTTAAAAAATCCAATTAAGTGAGAAAAGGGTGGGAAGGTTCATATGGTGTCTTGCATTTCAGATGGATCTTGAACTCTTACTTGTTGCTTTGAAGTGAGTCAGACATTCCTTGATATCTTTCACTGCATAAGATGCGGTATGTCTGTTTCTGATTAGATAATTGACATAAAAGTATGCCAAACAAATACCAGTCTCTTAAAATAAACTGTAGAGGTCTATGAACTTTGCAGAATGCATGTAAGAAGTCTTTCTTCAATGAAAGATCATTCTGTGAAAAATCAGGTATTTGGCAGGATGGTGCATGTGTATCAATTCAGCATCAAAGGCATTTTTAAAAAATTGGAAAACATTATTTAGATGACTTTTAGGCATCTCCTAAAATGACAGCTTTCCTCTAAGGCAAGAAAAACACACTCGGCCTTAAATCCATCACAGACACTTTAATCATGTTATCCATGAATCCAATTGCAAAAGACACGGACAGATGTATTACGCAAATATCAGGGACACAGCTGGAAACTTACAGTTAATTCTAGAAAGGCATTTGCATTCTACAGGGGTCAGTAATATAATCTCACCCATACGAAGGGATCTTACAGGCCACCTATTACAGCATCATCTATACCTACTATCTCCGTGATCTCAAAATGAACTAAAATTATAATTCATGCTGACAAGGAATTCTGAAAATCCCAGTGCAATTGGGGGACATTAGGTTAATATATATATATGGACTTGCAGGAACTCTTCCATGTTTGGGGGCAGGATTTTTTTTCTCAGTATCCTGAACATGCTGGAGCTTGAATCTGGAACAGTTTACCTGTACTTAGTTTCAGAACACACTTAGAAAAAAATTCACCCTTCTGCAGCTCTCAGTGAAGCTCTGGGCCAGGGGTTAGAGGGTGGTTACATTGATCAGGAAACTATTTTTAATTTAAATAGCATTTAATCACCCACAGACTGAAATGGAATATCCCACTCATTGGTTTATCACTTTATTCATTAGAATGATTATAAATGATATAATGTTAGGTAGATAGGTCTTAAGCATAAAACATATCAGGAAAGACTTAATGAACTCAATCTGTATAGTCTGGAGGACAGAAGGAAAAAGGGGGACATGATCGAAACATTTAAATATGTTAAAGGGTTAAATAAGGTTCAGGAGGGAAGTGTTTTTAATAGGAAAGTGAACACAAGAACAAGGGGACACAATCTGAAGTTAGTTGGGGAAAAGATCAAAAGCAACATGAGAAAATATTATTTTACTGAAAGAGTAGTAGATCCTTGGAACAAACTTCCAGCAGACGTGGTAGATAAATCCACAGTAACTGAATTTAAACATGCCTGGGATAAACATATATCCATCCTAAGATAAAATACAGAAAATAGTATAAGGGCAGACTAGATGGACCATGAGGTCTTTTTCTGCTGTCAGACTTCTGCGTTTCTATGTTTCTATGATAGATGATTGGTAGGAGAGAAGGAGAGAGGATAGATAGGTAGGTAGGTTGGTAGGTTGGTAGGTTGGTAGGTTGGTAGGTTGGTAGGTTGGTAGGTTGGTAGGTTGGTAGGTTGGTAGGTTGGTAGAGAGGGAGGAGGGAGAGAGAGAAGATGTTAGACAGACAAGAGAGAGAGAGAATAAATAGATTAGATAGATGATAGATAAATGTTAGATGTTAGATGATAGATATGTGTGAGAGAGAGAATGAGAGAGAGAGAATGAGAGAGAGAGAATGAGAGAGGAGGGAGAGAGAGAACCATGGTTAAATTAAGTTGAGTGTTTTGGGTGTGTTTTTAATATAGACTAATATTCATGGAGCATTTCATCAATAACATATTTAATAACCAGCATTAGCGATCCGATTATAAACAGAAAAGCATACAAATATCTTTGAAACTGACATGTGTTTCCTCCACCTTGGCAAATGCAGATTATTGACTAATACAATTCCAAAATATCAGGTGTTACACCCATGCATTAGGGAGTGGAATCCCTTAGAGTTGGGTTATGTGATGAAAAGAGGACATCCCAGAATATTAAAACAAAGTTTGTTTTTTTATATATATTAAATTCTTCTTTAGGTTCTTCATACTTATGTGGATTATTTTTTCTTTGAGGAATCTTGCTGGAATGCTTCCCCAAAGAATTTAGTTAAATTCTAATTAAAGATCTAAAAGATGAGAAAAGATTCAGAGATGGGGAAAGGCTTAGTCAAAACCCGGGTTTATTTATTCTGTTCCTTTCAGAATCCACATGTTACCTCTTGAAAAGGGGCTTTATCAAGATGGTATGCAGCCAAATGCTCTAAAAATCAAAAAAGCTGTACCAAAAATCAAAAATAGATTGATCCCCACTCTTAGGAATATCCTTCTGCCCTAAATATTGAACTACGACTTCAATATAAATTTTAGCTAATTTCAAAGCGATCTAAACGTTAAGAGCCAAGGACTCCTAAGATATACATTTCAGTGATGAGATCTGAGAACTCATGCTTCTCACACAAATATAATTTCCAGCACTTTCTTTAGAAGCCCAAGAGTTTGATCAGCACCTAAAAAACAATAACTTATTGGACCCAAATCAGCATGGCTTTACTGAAGGCAAATCATGTCAGACTAATCTCATTGATTTCTTTGACTATGTCACAAAGGTGTTGGATCAAGGTGGTGCCGTAGATATTGCCTATCTGGACTTCAACAAAGCCTTTGATACGGTTCCACATAAAGAGCAGATAGATAAATTAGTGAAGATTGGACTTAATCCCTGGATAGTTCAATGGATTTGCAGCTGGCTGAAGCGTAGACATCAGAGAGTTATTGTTAACGGCGAGTATTCTGAGCAGAGACAGGTTACAAGCGGTGTGCCACAAGGGTCTGTTCTGGGTCCTATTCTTTCTAATATGTTGTGAGTGACATAGGGGAAGGTTTGGTAGGGAAGGTTTGCCTATTTGCCGATGACTCTAAAGTGTGCAATAGGGTTGATATTCCTGGAGGCGTCTGTAATATGTTAAATGATTTAGCTTTACTAGATAAATGGTCAAAGCAATGAAAAGTACAGTTTCATGTTTCCAAATGTAAAATAATGCACTTGGGGAAAAGGAATCCTCAATCTGAGTATTGCATTGGCAGTTCTCTGTTAGCAAAAACTTCAGAAGAAAAGGATTTAGGGGTAGTGATTTCTGACAGTCTCAAAATGGGTGAACAGTGCAGTCAGGTGGTAGGGAAAGCAAGTAGGATGTTTGGCTGCATAGCTAGAGGTATAACAAGCAGGAAGAGGGAGATTATGATCCCGCTATATAGAGTGCTGGTGAGACCACATTTGGAATACTGTGTTCAGTTCTGGAGACCTCACCTACAAAAAGATATTGACAAAATTGAGCGGATCCAAAGACGGGCTACAAGAATGGTGGAAGGTCTTAAGCATAAAACATATTAGGAAAGACTTAATGAACTCAATCTGTATAGTCTGGAGGATAGAAGGGAAAGAGGGGACATGATTGAAACATTTAAATATATTAAAGGGTTAAATAAGGTCCAGGAGGGAAGTGTTTTCAATAGGAAAGTGAACACAAGAACAAGGGGACACAATCTGAAGTTAGTTGGGGGAAAGATCAAAAGCAACATGAGAAAATATTATTTTACTGAAAGAGTAGTAGATCCTTGGAACAAACTTCCAGCAGACGTGGTAGATAAATCCACAGTAACTGAATTTAAACATGCCTGGGATAAACATATATCCACCCTAAGATAAAATACAGGAAATAGTATAAGGGCAGACTAGATGGACCATGAGGTCTTTTTCTGCCGTCAGACTTCTATGTTTCTATATTTCTATCAAACTAAGTGAAATATAATTAGCACACATTGAACCCAAACCAACATTTGCGATGTGGATCGGTCTGTTTGTTCTTGCAAATTATCTTGGAAAATCAAAAGGCAGATCCCCCCCCCCCTGCATGCAAAAAAAATACTAGAAGAGGATTAGTCCAAATATTTGATAAGGACATAAAATATTGGTCTAAATCTCACAGGACTGAAATTGTATGCTAAAGGAAACAGTAATACTCCCAGTTTTGTCTGAAGGCTTTTAATCTTAAATATATCAGTATGTTGCATTTTTGCCAGTGGATATTTCTGCATATATCTCGTTCCAGGGAAATTTTATAACTGGTGAAAATGGGGTTCATTGTGTCTTATTTTTTCTGGCATTTTTCTTCCACATTAATTGAAGTGGCGGCAACATAGGGAGTTAACACTACAATATTTGAAAACAAGACCTTACCAAAAAAAAGCACATTTTAAATGTGGTTTGATTTAATCCTTCAGAAAAATATTAAAAATAATCATAAAATCCCAGCAGCAATGCAGGATAACCAGTTGCTCTTGGTTCAGACCCGTTCTTTAGAACCAGTAGTGAGAATTTTCCCCCACTCGCCGAACCAGGAGTGATCGCCAGTTGGCCATATTTCCAAAATGGCCTAATCTTGTTCTTTGCTTCTGAGCATGTGCAGAAGCTTAGTTTTCGGCACTGCATATGCACATGTGGGTGCATCTGTGCAGTGCGGGAGTAAGCAAACTGGCAATAAGGTAAGTTAGAACCCACCCTTGAACTCCATGAAGGTACAATGAGCTCTTTGTTTTTAAATCTCATTGAACCATTAAGCACAGAGATCCAGTTACCTGATCCAGGCTGCAGAAAGGAAATATCAGAGTAATCCTAAAAGATGTTTTTAAAAAGGAGATAGGTGGGTCATTCTCTGCAAATTTATTTATTTATTTATTTACTTACTTACTTACTTACTTACTTACTTACTTACTTACTTACTTACTTACTTACTTACTTATTAGATTTGTATGCCGCCCCTCTCCGCAGACTGGGGGCGGCTAACAACAATAGTGAAACAACATATAACAAATCTAATATTTAAAATAATTTTAAAAACCCTAATTTAAAAAACCAAACATACACACAAACATACCATGCAGAAATTGTATAGGCCTAGGGGGAAGGGCATATCTCAATTCCCCCATGCCTGACGACAGAGGTGGGTTTTAAGGAGCTTGCGAAAGGCAAGGAGTGTGTGGGAAACTCTGATCTCAGGGGGAAATTGGTTCCAGAGTGTCAGGGCCGCCACAGAGAAGGCTCTTCCCCTGAGTCCCGCCAAATGACATTGTTTAGTCGACAGGACCCAGAGAAGGCAAACTATGTGGGACCTAACTGGTCGCTGGGATTCATGCAGCAGAAGGCAGTCCTGGAGATATTCTGGTCCGATGCCATAAAGGGCTTTATACGTCATAACCAACACTTTGAATTGTGACCGGAAACTGATCGGCAACCAATGCAGACTGCGGAGTGTTGGTGTAACATGGGCATATTTAGGGAAGCCATGATTGCTCTCGCAGCTGCATTCTGCACAATCTGAAGTTTCCGAACACTTTTCAAAGGTAGCCCCATGTAGAGAGCATTACAGTAGTTGAGCCTCGAGGTGATGAGGGCATGAGTGACTGTGAGCAGTGACCCCCGATCCAAATAGGGTTGCAACTGGTGCACCAGGCGAACCTGGGCAAATGCCCCCCTCGCCGCAGCTGAAAGGTGTTTCTCTAATGTGAGCTGTGGATCGAGGAGGACGCCCAAGTTGCGGACCCTCTCTGAGGGGGTCAGTGATTCCCTCCCTCCCAGGGTAATGGATGGACAGATGGAATTGTCCTTGGGAGGCAAAACCCACAGCCACTCCGTCTTATCAGGGTTGAGTTTGAGTCTGTTGACACCCATCCAGACCCCAACAGCCTCCAGGCACTGGCACATCACTTCCACTGTTTTGCTGACTGGACATGGGGTGGAGATGTAAAGCTGGGTATCATCTGTGTACTGATGATACCTCACCCCATGCCCTTGGATGACCTCACCCAGCGGTTCTAGACCGAGCGATGTAAACAAGACTGTCCTCATAGTGTAGGGATGTCCAATAAAGTGAGCAAATAGTCAAAACAGCTCAGACCAATCTCAAGCACATTTGTAGACTCAAAAGGGTTGGGACAGGACAGGGAAATTGTCTGGAAGCCCCCTTGAAACCTGGCCATTTTGGAGACAAAGTACTGGTATCTTCCGTTTTCATTTGGTATGTTGCATCCAACAAAGTTGAAAATTGTGAACAAGGCTGTCAACTCGAAAACATGGCACCGTTGTTGGTAAGACAGCAGAAAACTGCCCGGCGTGGAATTTCAGGTGGAAGATAATAACTTTCTTTTTGGGGGGTGGGGGGGAAGGAAGGAATTAAATGCTGGTTTAAATGGAGCCACTGGTCTTGAGCAGCTAAGCCAGGCCAGAGCTGGTAAATACTTGGATGGGAAACCAGGACATTCCAGGACTATGGGCTAGACTGGGGAGTTTAAAATGGAAAATCTCCAAAGAAAATGACAAATATCGGGGCCAAGAACATTAGCTGGATGTGTCCATTAAATTATTCAGCTTAATGCAAAGATGACCACTCTTTTTAAAAACAACTTTGAAATCCGAGACTGATAAGCTTGCCTCCTTCGTCTACTCATGAAATTAGTTGGTGGTTAATTTTAAATATATTTTATCCTCAAGTTCACACAAGAAGTCAGGCCAGCAGTTAGGAATACACTTCCCGAAACTGCTGGGTCAACTATCATTCTCAAAATGACCCCTACAAATTTCAAAAGTAATATAAAAGAGAGAGAGAGAAAGAAAGAAAGAAAGAAAGAAAGAAAGAAAGAAAGAAAGGAGGGTTGGAGGGAGGGAGGGAGAGGGAAGGAAAGGAAAGGAACAATACTTCATAAGACCACTGTACTTTGTAAGTGTTCACAAGAACTGGGGGGGAGGGTTTGCAGGAACGTAGGCAAAAGGGCAAGATTTTATACATTTATGATACTATTTATTTATTTAATTTCTATAGCCATCCATCTCAACCAATGACTCCAGGTAGCTTACAATCCAAGTTATAAAAGCAGTTAAAACAATTTTTAAACAGTTTAAAACAATGAAAACTTCCAAAATAAATATATACAGCAGTCAAGATAATTAACCAGTTAACTTTAAAGACAAGAAAGAAGATCCTTGCTTGCCGTGGAGGAGATATAGTATGATTGTGTGATCATACAATATACTGAGTGAACAAATTACTTTACCACCAGAGGTGGGTTCTTCTCAGTTCGGACCAGTTCACCCAAACCAGTATCGATCCGCTGGTGACATCATGATGACGTCCCCAAACAGGATCGGTCTAGGGGCCCCCTGCCATCTTTTCTAAAAAAATTATTTGCATTTTTTTATATATATGTAATTCTTTTTATTGGTTTTTTTAAATGTTACAAACACAGACTGCACATCATACCACATAAAACAGTGCCCTGTGAAGGTGCACCCACCACCTAACAACATACATACCCCACCACCAATTGGAGGGTCAGCACAAACATTTTTAACATTCTTCTAAGCCTGGATCTGCATTTTATTTACATATCAAAGAGTGATTCTAATTTATTCTTTATGGCTAGATCACTACTTGTCATATAACCTCTTACCATGTCCCATCGATCCATCAGTTTCTTCAATTTATTTTCATTGTACATATTCATCCTTACCTCCATAATTTCAAAGTGAATGTGGTCCACCATGTACCGATACCAATTCTGTATCGTCCATTTTGCTGCTTCTTTCCAACCCAATACAATTACTGCTTGGGCGCTTTCCAATGCTGCTACTTTTATTTCTCTAAATTCTCTTAAATCTCCCTTTTTTACTAGCACTGCCATTTCTTTTGTGATTGTCCAGTTAATATTTAACATTCTGTTCATTTCATCTTGCACTTCTTTCCAAAATTTCTGTACTACTGAACACTCCCAGAACATATGCATAAAAATGCATAATATTGTTTTTATCGTTGTTGTGAGCCGCCCCGAGTCTTCGGAAAGGGGCAGCATACAAATCTAATAAATTATTATTATTATTATTATTATTATTATTATTATTATTATTATTATTATTATTATTAACTCCTCTCTCTTGGCATCCATGCCAACACGTGCCCTTCCCCTTCTTCTGAAAATATGCAAGTTGTGTTAGTGTATAGTACCACTTATGTAAAATTTTCCTTCTCATTTCTCTAACTCTTGTATTCTTTATTTTCTGTACATTTTCAACTATAGATTGAGAATATCTTACCGACAATAATTGGAGAAGATCAATATGGATTTGTTAAGGGAAGGAAAATATATGAACCAATAAGGAATGTTGTTAATGTGTTACACCATGCTACCGCTACTAAAAGGAAACTGGGAATTTGATTATTTTAAAAATATGGGCCTTTTTGCACTGCACATGCATGCACATATGCCTGAAGCATGCACATGTGGCCATGAGGTGTGGCCAAGCGGCTTGGGAGGAAGCGAACTGGCAGGGTGGTAAGTCGAAACCCACCCCTGCTCCACCCCTTTTCCCCAATCACTGATAAAATAGATTCTAGAACCTGGCATTGTTAAGAAGAACTTCAGCCTCTATCTCAAAATGACCTTTAACCTTGCCCCCACCCCCCAAAAAAAATGCATGTTTCTGCCTAGCTGGCCTTGGGTCTTTCTTATAAACTTTTCCACTGCATATCACTTCTTAAGATAAAATACATGTGTGGAGATACAATGATAGCAGTATACAGATACAGTGGTACCTCTACTTAAGAACTTAATTCGTTCAGTGACCAGGTACTTAAGTAGAAAAGTTTGTAAGTAGAAGCAATTTTTCCCATAGGAATCAATAATGCGTGCCAACCCATTAGAAAAGAAATAAAAGCTTGGAATTTGGGTGGGAGGATGTTGTGGTTGGCTCTGGCCCAGCTCCTGCCCCAAGGAATGTGGAGGTGGATGCAGGGGAAACATCAACATGTCATAGGCCTGTTTTATTGCCGAAAGAGTCAGGTAGTGCAGTTTCCTCGGACGAAGAAGAAGGTGGGAGTGACTTGGAAGAGGGGGGCTTGGCACACAGCCCAGGAAGCCAATCTCCATTATCTTCGGTCGATTTGGATACGGAAGTCTTGGACCCACGCAGGCGCAGAGTTATGCGGAGAAGAGACCAATTGAGGACATATTACAGGAGATAAGAGAGGCCACCTGTGTTTGGGTGGGGCTCTAGTAATTAGAGCTGCTAAATACAAATAGCAGCGTGTTGGTTTGGCCATTGTGGAAAATTATCTGATCGCAGTTCTTCAGGACCGTGCCTTGCTGTTTTCCAGAATCAAAGAAATCCAAAACTTTAAGGCTTAAAAAAAAAAGAGGGACTCTAAGGCAGTGAGAAGGAGCATGCGCTTCCCATACACATGGCACGAGGCTGCCTTCCATGCACTGCGCCAGAGAGAGAAATGCAGGGGGAATGGCAGAAAACTGGCTGGGCCTTTGTGCCGCTCTCAAATTTCCTGAGAAATTTTTCCGGGTTCCGGTTCTTAAGTAGAAAATTATTCTTAAGAAGAGGCAAAAAAATCTTGAACACCCGGTTCTTATGTAGAAAAATTCTTAAGTAGAGGCATTCTTAAGTAGAGGTACCACTGTATTTGAGGGATTGCCACAGAGAGGAAGGGGTTCATACTATTTTCCACGGCACCAGAGGGCCAGATCAGGAGCAATGGATGCAAACCAACCAAGGAGAGATTCAACTTGGAAATAAGAACTTTCTGACGGTGAGAGCGGTCAACCAGTGGAACAGCCTGCCAGTGGAGGTTGTGAACACCCCATCACTTGACACATTCAAAAGAAAATTGGACTGCCATCTGGTTGGGGTGGTGTGGGGTTTCCTGCTTGAGCAGGGGGTTGGACTTGATGACCTGCAAGGTCCCTTTCAACTCTAATAATAAATAAAATAAATAAATAAAAACCTCTGCTGAGCATTTTATCAATTTACACTTTAGCACCGAGGCACAGCCAACATTATTTTCCTTCCTTTTTTCCTGAGATTTTTTTGTCTTTTATTGATATGGAACAGAGAGTGTTAAGGTTCCTTTCTTCTATATATTGATAGTTTTACAGAACATAAAAGTTGTTTCCTAGAATCAAAGAATGGAAAAGTATCATACAACCCCCTACTCAGGATATGATGGATGGATGGATGGAGTCAGATAATGGTGTGTCGAGTACCTCAGTGCTTTAAATCTAGTAAACATTCTGCCTGAAAAGAGTTTTGACTTAATAAGGTTTGTTGGACTCATGCCAAGGTCTTCACTGAACAAAGTTTATCCAGCATGTTTATTTTTAAGAATATGATTATAGTCTGGCTTTTCTTTCCAGATTTAAGTGTGAGGCTGTGAATAGAGATTATAAGAACCACTTAACTCCCAGAATCTTCCTACTTTCTGATTCCGCCAAAATATTCACACCTCAAAGCAGCTTTTTCCTGTTCTGTTGGTCAATTAAGGAAGGATGTTGCTTATTCTCTGCAGACAGAGCTTTAACCCACAAAACCCAGAGATTGAATGAAAGATAGTGGCTAGCTCTATCTTACATATCTGTACAGTGATACTTCACCTTACGAACTTAATTCGTTCCGTGACCAGGTTCGCAAGTAGAAAAGTTTGTAAGACAAAGCAATTTTTCCCATATGAAGCGCCCATTGCCGGGATTTCCCTGAGCCTACCCTTGCTGGGAATTTCTGCCTCCAGACTTCCGTTGCCAGCTGAAGTGCCCGTTCTTGCATTGCTGGGATTTCCCTGAGCCTCCCCTCGCTGGGATTCAAAGCAGCACCAGGGGAAAAAAGGGAAAAACGCCCTCCCAGAGCCTTTGTGTGAGCCAAAAACCAGCTGATTTTTGGCTCACACAAAGGCTGTGGGAGGGCGTTTCGCTTATAGAGAGCCTCTGGGGGTATGGGGGAGGGTGTTTTTATCCTCCCCTTGCTCCAGGGAAGCCTTTGAAGCCTGGGGAATGTTCTCCCGGCGTAATTACAGGGTAATTAGTCCAGGATGACACACACCACACGATAAAAGGAAAACCCAAAAGTTTTTATAAACAGAAAAACAGAAACAGCTCCCTTTTTAAATGTCAAAGGGATTTTCTGGTACACACAAGGCACAGGTTAAATGCAATCCAATTGCTCACCCAATAACTGGGAAATTGAGTCCAATTCTAAAGTCCAGAGAGTCCACACACAATCTTGAACAGCACAAAAACCACGATCTTGACGAAAGAATGAATCAGATAAACTGCCATGAGGCTAAAACACCAAGCTGCACTTTTAACTGTAGCACTAATTACAGCAACCCCATCCAACCACAGGTGGCCTCATTTTCTCTTGTAATAATCCTTCATTTGTTGTCTCCTATGCATCACTCTACGCATGTTTGGATGTGTCATTAATTCTTGTTCAGAATTCAAGGATGATACAGATGATTGATCTCCTCCTGGGCTGTCTGCCAAACTCCCCTCTTCCCTGTCACTCATGCTTCTTTGGTCAGAGGAGGCTTCGTTGTCAGATTCCACCGGGAGCAAAACAGGCCTGCAGCATGTGGATGTCTCCCCCACATCCACCTCCACATTCCTTGGGGCAGGAGCTGGGCCAGAGCTAACCACAACAGGGAGGGTGAAACACGAGCCTACTGTGCCCACCAAAAATTGGGAAACAGGCCGTTTCTGGCTTCCAGAGGGCCTCCCGGAGAATGGTTTGTGTGCCAAAAGGGGTGTGTATGGGTGTGCTCGCATGCGTGCCCGTGCCCACACCCCTCCCCTCCCCCTCATGCATGTGCACCCCCCCATGCCATGCTGCCCCCCCCCCGCACATGCCCACAGGTGTTTCTGAAGCCTGATAGGCAGTGGTGGGTTCCTACTGGTGTGGTCCACATCGGTATGAACCCACTGATGAATAAAGGTCGCCATTATGATGAGGGCGGGCAGGCGGACATCTTCTGACATGGAGACGCCGGAAAATAATTGCCCAAAATTGCATCATCAGTGGGCTCATACTGGTGCAGCACCCTGGACTGCACCGGTAGGTACCCACTATTGCTGGTAGGTGAAAAAAAACCAGATTTGTATGCCGCCCTTCTCCGAAGACTTGGGACGGCTCACAGAATACAAAAATCAACACAACAAATCGAATTAATTAAAAATTACTACTAAAACCCCACATATATTAAAATCAGTCAGCCAACTCAGTCACAACCACACATTACAACTCATAAGCAAGGGAAGTGGGCTTGATCTAGTTGTCCCATGCCTGGTGACATAAATGAGTCTTGAGACTCTTGAGAAAGGCGAGGAAGGTGGGGGCAGTGAGAATCTCTGGGGGGAGCTGATTCCAGAGGGCCGGGGCCACCACAGAGAAGGCTCTTCCCCTGGGCCCCGCCAGACGACATTGTCTGGCCGACGGGACCTGGAGAAGGCCAACTCTGTGGGACTTAACTGGTTGCTGGGATTCATGTGGCAGATTTCATGGGATTTAGTGTACAACTAAACATGGAATAATGTCATTAATTAGACATTAGTTTCCAAGCCAAACTGCTGGATGATCACTGGTTTTTTTCCTGCAAATTTACTGCACGAAAATAAGTAAAGTAGATATGCAAAGCTTCCAATAGGCTGAATGTACCTATAAACATTTTAACTCCTCTCCCCACAGGAGGGAGCAGCAGAAAGATGTGCCTTCCGGAGATATTGCATAACTAACGTATCCACACTCTAGTCTCCAGTTGCCAATTTTGTTAAGTATGTCTCCTGGCCTCTATAGTTTTGTCTAGCAGTGATCTGGATTAGGGCCCAGACCAAGAGGGTGCAACTCTTTCTCCTTGTCTTGTCTTTTCTTTGTCTCTTAAAGAGGACAGAGCATCGGACTGTGTTAAGCAATAAAGACCAACATTTGAGCCACAAGGACGCTTTATCGGGACATATGAGGCTTGCTGTATGTTCAGCAATCTCAGTTCCTAAATCCCATCCTGAAGTTTCTCTGAATTCATCAGGTAGAAAGTATTGGTTTTATTTTGCTTATGCATGAGTTCAGTAGCAGGATTCAGCCCAAAACACAGCGGACGAGCTGATCAGCTGTGCTTCGGGCGAAGAAATAAAGGTCAATATTAACCCGGGGTGGGCAGGAGGACTCTTTTTTATTAGGGAGTGTGCAGAGTGATCTTTGAGTTGTCAAAGATACACATACACAGAGGAAACATGGAGTTCTAGCAGATATCCAGCTGATAGCCCAGAGATAGATAGAATAGAAAAGAATATAAGTTTTTATTGGCCAAGTGTGATTGGACACACAAGGAATTTGTCTCGGTGCATATGCTCTCAATGTACATAAAAGGAAAGAGATACATTTGTCAAGAATCATGTGGTACAACACTTAATGATTGTCATAGGGGTCAAATAAGCAATGAAGAAACAATCAATATTAATAAAAATCTTAGGATACAAGCAACAAGTTATAGTTATACAGTCCTAAGTGGGAGGAAAAGGATGATAGGAATGATGAGAAAAATTAGTAGAAATAGAAGTGCAGATTTAGTAAAAAGTCTGACAGTGTTGAGGGAATCATTTGTTTAGTAGAGTGATGGCATTTGGGAAAAAACTGTTCTTGTGTCTAGTTGTCTTGGTGTGCGGTGCTCTGTAGCGACGTTTTGAGGGTAGGAGTTGAAACAGTTTGTGTCCAGGATGCGAGGGGTCAGTAAATATTTTCCCCGCCCTCTTTTTGACTCGTGCAATATACAGGACCTCAATGGAAGGCAGATACAAGGGAGATACAAGTAATGGTTCAGTCATACACTCCAGATACATTAAGTGCATAAAATATTATTTACTTTGGCAAATATCTCAGTCAAGAACAGTCCTAGTCATACACAGTTAAATCAGTCAATGTGTATACAATTCAGCTTACAAATACATAAACCAGCATTTAGCACACAGTTTCTACTACAGCAGTCACTGAGAACATAATAGAAATATCAAAGAGAGACAGAAAGCGAGAATCAAGCTTCTGGCCCCCTGTAATATTAACTCTTAAACCAATACTGTTTCATTACATTTAAGCATACATTATTGGTTTGTTATACATATTGCCAACCCCAACCACTTATGTACATAGTAATGACATTTTTCAAGCAGCAAAAGAGGAGCCATCCAAACATGGAAAAATTCACCAAAAAAGATGGTGGTGCCTATGGACTGGCACCAACCGAACCCACACCTGGTTTCGGTTGGTGCCAAATTGCTAATCGTTAGCGGTTTGGGCAACCTGGTCTGAACCAGGAGGAACCCACATCTGGTTGTACCTGTAATAAAAATTCATCAAACTTTCATCTAGCTAAGGTGGTAAGTATCTACACAATGTATCTCCTTTAAGATAAGATCCAAAAGGTGACCATCAAGAAGAAAAGCTCTTTCCACTGCCTGCCTAACATGTGGAACAAGGAACATCAAGCATCTGTATTTACTTTGGCAGTTACAGGAGTGAAGGTTTCATTTTACTTCCCTTGCAAAAAGTCCAAGGTCTCATTTTTCTCTCTGCAACCTCAGCCTTCCTCTCTAACACAAGCCAATACTATGGGTGGAAATCCAGGATGGATTTTCCTTTTCCAGAATACAGTGATCCCTCTATTATCGCGAGGGTTCCGTTCCAAGACCCCTCGCGATAATCGATTTTTCGCGATGTGGGGTTGCGGAAGTAAAAACACCATCTGCGCATGCGCCCCCTTTTTTTCTATGGCCGCGCATGCGTAGATGGTGGAGTTTGCGTTCCCCACCGCCCACGCAAAGGGGAAACCCCGATTCGGCTCCTCGCTGCTGCTGCGCTACCGAGCAGATCAGCTGCTGGGCGGCCAAAGGAACCTTCCCTGGGTCTTCCCGGCCGCCCACGCAAAGGGGAAACCCCGGCTCCTCGCTGATGCCCCCGCTCGCCCGCCCGCTGCCCGCCGCCCGCCAGCAAGAGGGGGAGAGATAGAGAAAGAGAGAGAAGGAAAGAAAGAGATGAGAGAGGGAGGAAGAGAGTGTGAGAGAGGAAGAAGCAAGATAGAGAAAGAGAGAGAGAAAGGAAGATGAGAAAGGAAGGAAGAGAGTGACGTCATCGGGTGGGAAAAATCGCTATATAGCGTTTCGCGAAGATCGAGATCGCGAAAATCGAGGGATCACTGTATCTCATTTTCCTTCTGTTCCCATGACCCTGATACCATTTAGTACTGTGGCACAAGGCAACAAACCTCTAGTTTAAGAAAGGAAACACCAGATTAAGCAAGTAAAAGATGCATCTCTTTGAAGGAAGCTTTTCAAAGAATGTTTCGGTCTCAACTTCCAAGCAGGCAGGGATGAAATGCTATTGGTTTGGCCCGGTTCAGGCTTACCAGTAGCAGTGGCCACTGGTGGTTTGGAGAATCGGTAGTGGTAGCAGCATAAGGCTCCACCCAGGGGTGGGCTACTGCCTGGACGGGGGGGAACGCAGTGGGGTAGCAAAAATGGACCTCCACCCAGAGCACCCAATTTGCACTGAAAGATGTTGAAAGAAAATGCAGGGCGTCCTGCATAAGCCACGCCCACAGTGTGTGGCAGTAAAATTTTTGGTAGCCCTTCACTGGCTCTGCCCATCCACCCAGACATCGCCATTTTCTAGTTTTTAACTCTCTGCACATGCACAGAGGATGAAAAGGAATGCACAACGGAGGCACGCACAAAACGCAAATTGCGCAAAATAATAATAATAATAATAATAATAATAATAATAATAATAATAATAATAATGTATTAGATTTGTATGCCGCCCCTCTCCGAAGACTCGGGGCGGCTCACAACAATAATAAAACAATATTACAATGAAACAAATCTAATATTAAAAACATCTAAAACATTTGCCAAAGGAATATTAAAAAAAAAAACACGGATTAGTTTTTAGGGTCAGAAATTCCCTAAATTGTCTACTTGCTCTAACTTCGTTACTGGTGGTACATTCCTCAGAAGTCAGGAGGATGCCAAAAATTCTCACCTGGGCTTTTTGGGGGGAAGATTTTTGATCCTCCAAGATAAACAACATGTTTTTAAACAAATGTGTAACTTGATCCATTCCTAAAAAGATCAGAATCTCTGGGCCTCCTGTTTCCCTATCCTACCCCATCCCCCCTTCGCCCCCCAGTAGTTGGTAGGTGAAACAAAAGTAATGGCATGCTCAGACATTAAGAGAAATGATCAGTTGATAGTGGAAGAAAACAAATGGTACGTTTGTTGGTTTAGAGAAAGACTTGGGATAAAATGAATAAGTCAGAGGTGAAATGCTCCCCGTTCACTCGTGTATGTGGGTCGGTCGCGAAGGCAGCACAAGGCTCCGCTCACCCACATGGACGTTGCCATTTGGGTTCTTTTACCCTCTGCTCATGCACAGAATGCTTTTTTCAACCAGTGTGCCGCGGCACACTAGTGTGCCGTGAGACATGGTCAGGTGTGCCATGGAGAAATTAAACATGGGTCCCCAAACTACGGCCCGCGTGACGGATATGGCCCGCAGAGGCTATTTAGGAGATGGGCGGCATACAAATCTAATGAATGAATGAATGAATGAACGAACGAACGAACGAACAAACAAACAAACAAATAAACAAATAAACAAATAAACAAACAAACAAACAAACAAACAAATAAATTTATCCAGCCCACCGCCAGCCGCCTCTATCCAAACATAAACATTCCCCTCACAATCCCTCCAGCTATCAGCGACAGGAAGAGTGGAGGCACAGGGAACACTCACTGACCAATCACCTTCTAGGATCCATCCCGACCACTAGCGATGAACCAATAGCAGGCCGCCTCTCATCCACACCCAGGAAGGTCCCCGCTCAGGCTGTCGCACACTTGTCATTGTGTGGCCGCGGCGAGTAGTTGAAGCTGCTACTCCTCCCCATGGTCCCGATTTCTAATCCTGGTCAGGACTGGAGGTAAATGTTGCCACCACTAGATGAATCCTCAGCTCAGGTTTCACACTGAGTATAAATACATTTAGAAACTATTTTTTTAGATTAAAAAAAAAAATATTAGATTTGTTACATTGCCATATTGTTATTGTTATTGTTGTGAGCTACCCCGAGTCTGCGGAGAGGGGCGGCATACAAATCTAATAAATTATTATTATTATTATTATTGTTGTTGTTGTTGTTGTTGTTATTGCTGTTATTGTTATTGTTGTTATTGTTGTTGTTGTTGTTATTGTTATTGTTATTATTATTTCAATACAACACAGCAAATGAGATCACTCTGCTGGATTTCGTATTTCATCACCAGTCGGATGCTTCCCAAGCACCTAGGACTGCGTGATGTAGCGGCGAATTATGTTTGCTGATCCCAGTAAAGCGGCCTTTTGCAATTGACAGATGGAGATTTTGTCAATTCTGATGGTTTTCAAATGTCCGCTGAGATCCTTTGGCACTGCGCCCAGTGTGCCAAGTACCACTGGGTATTATTGTTATTATTGTTGTTATTCTTATTATTGCTATTACTGCTATTATTGCTATTATTGCTATTATTGCTATTATTGCTATTATTGCTATTATTGCTATTATTGCTATTATTGCTATTATTATATTAACTATATGTATAATATGTACTATGTTAGAGTGTCATCTTGTGTCATTTTGGTTTGTGGTGTTCCCCAGGATTTTGTAAATGTAAAAAATGTGCCGCGGCTCAAAGAAAGATTGAAAATCACGGCCTTAAAGGACTGAACGTGCTTTCCCTCTGTTAGGTTGAAGGTTTTCCAGCCAGGCTGCAGGCCTCTCTAAACAAGCCCTCAACTCTTTTCATAACAGAAAAAGAAAGACTTGCAATCATTGTCAAAGTTTATGTGGTGTTTCCCACTGTTGGCCCTTGGATCAGGCAGGGCCCAAGGTAGGCACCCCATCGCCTCCACCTTCAGCGCTGTGTGCGTTGAATCAGTTTTCCAGCCTTTTGTGTGTGCTAATAAATCATATAACGTTCATAAATGCCCTCGCATAAAACAAGTTTCAGTGGTGTTACATTTCAACAGTTCCATGAAATGGAATGTACTTTGCAAAGCAGGCAGAATGGAACAAAGCAGTAACACCCAAGATAAAAATCATGTATTTTCCCCCATGCAAAAAGAAGTTGGGGTCTTTCCAAATATAAATCACCACTGCTGAGGCACTTAGAAGGCAAACAGTCTATTAAAACGAGTTCTTCTCACTAGGGTTGGCCTATCGAGGGGTTTGCAGAGACATGTTTAGGAGTCTTAGGAAAATCCACTCTCGTGAGCAAGTGTAAAATTATCAGGAACATTTATGCAGAGTACTTTTTTTAGCATATGCACACACAAACACTCATATCTAAACGGCATTATGTCGGGGGGGGGTGTTAATCTATTTTTCTCCCATACTTATTTTAAACTTACCGCATTTTACAGATTACAGTGTTCCCTCAATTTTCGTGAGGGATGCGTTCCGAGACCGCCCATGAAAGTCAAATTTCCGCGAAGTAGAGATGCGGAAGTAAATACAGTGATACCTTGTCTTACAAACTTAATTGGTTCCGGGATGAGGTTCTTAAGGTGAAAAGTTTGTAAGACGAAACAATGTTTTCCATAGGAATCAATGGAAAAGCGATTAATGTGTGCAAGCCCAAAATTCACCCGTTTTGCCAGCTGAAGCGCCTGTTTTTGCGCTGCTGGGATTCCCCTGCAGCATCACAAAAATGTGGAAGTCCAGAGGTGGGGTTTCCCATAGAGGGAAGCCTCAGGGGAATCCCAGCAGCACAAAAATGGGTGCTTTGCTGGCAACGGAAGTCCGGAGACGGGGCATCCCAGTGGCGGCGGTGGGTTTGTAAGGTGAAAATAGTTTGTAAGAAGAGGCAAAAAAATCTTAAACCCCGGGTTTGTATCTCGAAAAGTTTGTATGACGAGGCGTTTGTAAGATGAGGTATCACTGTACACCGTTTTTGGCTATGGACAGTATCACAAGTCATCCCTTAACACTTTAAACCCCTAAATTACCATTTCCCATTCCCTTAACAACCGTTTACTCACCATTATTACTGGTACTCACTATTGAATAAAACACTTAGTGATATTGATATTTATAAACATAATTATTTATTAACAATAATTATTATTTTTTGGTTATTTATTTGCAAAACCTATTAGTTTGGCGATGACGTATGACATCATCGGGTGGGAAAAACCGCGGTATAGGAAAAAAATCGCAAAGTATTTTTAATTCATATTTTTAAAAAAACCGTGGTATAGACTATTTGCGAAGTTTGAACCCGCGAAAATCAAGGGAACACTGTATAAGACGCACCTTTTTCCTCCCTAAAAGAGGCTGATAATTAGAGTGCGTCTTATACTCTGAATGTAGCTTTTTTTCCCTGCTGCTAACGATCTTCCCAACTCTTACCTTGCAAGCTCTTTCATTGTTACTGTTCTGCCAGGCTCTCTGGTAGGAGCCTCCCGAAAATTCAAGGGTACAAATTTCAGACACACACACGTTTGAAAATTCAAAACAATGTTCTTATTCACAAAATTCAAAATAAACTAAGCACTCTTTTTGTATTGTCTGCGGAGAGGGGCGGCATACAAATCTAAATAATAAATAAATAAATAATAAATAAATTGCAAAGAGCACACTTCCCAAAACGACCGGGTAGTCTGTACAAGTTCCCTTAACAGTCATTAAGTACTTAGCTAGCAGCTGTGAAGGAACTGTTGTTAGCCGCCCCGAGTCTTCGGAGAGGGGCGGCATACAAATCCAATAAATAATAAATAAATAAAATAAATTCATCCCAAAACTGTCACTGGCTTAAACTCCCAGCTGAAGGCCTGGATTTCAAACTTGGCCAAGGGATCTCAGATTGAGGTGAGCCAAGAAGCAAGAGCCACTGGGGAAAAGGCGCTGAAGGATAAACCCCTAAGCCAGCTTGAAAGTAAGACTGACAGCACAATTGGAAAGGAAGTCAAGACCAAGGTCGGTCCCACAAAGAACTCAGGAATTCAACAGACATCAGGAAGGCCTTGTGGCTTAAGGAGGCTTAACAGGATTAAGTACACACACAAACACACAGAGTCCTGCTATGTTGGTGGGAGAGAGAATGTTCTTGGGAGCAAAGAAAAATGGAAGTGTATGCCAAGAGTATTGTTCTGCCCCAGCTACGGACCAGAGATAACATAGCACACACTCACTTTGTTCAAATTTATATTTAATTGATTAACCACTACTAATAAACTGGCTTAGTAGTGTTCACACACAAATAAATATATCAGTCTTTTCTTGAAAAGGGTGGCATGGACGCCCCCAAACAGCCGTTTTTTGTTTTTGTTTTTATAAATATTTATATTGATTTTATAATATTAAAAAAACACACAGACTAACATTCCCAGAGGTTAACTGATCCTGAGGCTAACTGCCAAACTGGGCACTTGCAGAAGGTCAAGGGATTGTAATGGATTAGTAAAACCCAGATTTATTATTTATGATTCATTCTAAAGTTCATGTAATAAACAAATCTTAAAGATTACCATTGGGGTCAGTATTAGCAATGGGATCAGCTTGGGGGAAGACATCAATCGGTTTGCTTTTCAACTAACAGTGTTTTGAGAAGGAGGAGAGGGAGGAGGAGGAGGAGGAGAAGAAGAAGAAGAAGAAGAAGAAGAGCAAGAAGAAGAACAAGAAGAACAAGAAGAACAAGAAGAACAAGAAGAACAAGAAGAACAAGAAGAACAAGAACAACAAGAACAACAAGAACAACAAGAACAACAAGAACAACAAGAACAACAAGAACAACAAGAACAACAAGAACAACAAGAACAACAAGAACAACAAGAACAACAAGAACAACAAGAACAACAAGAACAACAAGAACAACAAGAACAACAAGAACAACAAGAACAACAAGAACAACAAGAACAACAACAAGAACAACAAGAACAACAAGAACAACAAGATGGAGGAGGACGAGGAGGACGAGAAGGAACAAGAACAAGAACCAACTCCCCCCAGAGATTAGAATTGCCCCCGCCCTCCTTGCCTTTCATAAGCTTCTTAAAACCCACCTCTGCCGTCAGGCATGGGGGAACTGAGATATTCTTTTCCCCCTAGGCCTTTACAATTTACACATGGTATGTTTGTATGTATGTTTGGTTTTATAATAAGGTGTTTTTTTAGTTATTTTAGTATTGGATTGGATTGTTACATGCTGTTTTTATCATTGTTGTTAGCCGCCCCGAGTCTACGGAGAGGGGCAGCATACAAATAAAATAAAATAAAATAAAATAAAATAAATAAATAAATAACAAGAACAACAAGAAGAAAATGGAGGAGGAGGAGGAGGGGGGGGAATGGTTTAAGTTGAGATCCTCAAACATGGCAACTTTAAGACTGGCGGACTTCAACTCCAAGAATTCTCCAGCCAGCTATGATAGCTGGAGAACCTGGGAGTTGAGTACTCAAGTATTAAAGTTGCCAAGTTTGAAGATCTCTGGTTGAAGTAAAATAAGTCATTCCATTCTTGGTTCTGATGAACTGGGGAGTCGTGTGGGTTTCTCAGGACAATGGACTATCTAAGATCAAAGACTACAAGGGATACCTTCCTCAAATCAATTCCAGCTCTTCCGATTATTGCTCTGAGAGTGTTCCAGTCTTGTGGAAACAAGCAGGACTGCTGTACATTAAGACTGCTGTGAAATGAGCCTTCAGGTGTCCATAATTCTCTGTTGCTTTCCAAGGATTTTTCACACCAACTTGGCAGCACTTTGAAGCCGCTTCAAAAACTTCAGCTCAGCACCATTGAGAGCTGTTGTTTTGCCGACTCTGTCAAAGAGCCTGACAGCCCAAAGTGAAAAGCAAAACCTGCCGTATACAGATGCCATCACCTTTCATTTTTAAAGGAAAAGACCGAAGGAGAAAAGCACATTCATGTTCATTTTGCAAGGATCTGTGACTTCATTTTGATGGAATTCTGAAATTCCCGATGGGACGCCCATCCCTAGCAAGGCTCCCATATATTTTTCTTATTGCTCTACTGGTATATTATGACCATATGCTTTCCTGGAGGCTTATGAGTGCCGGTTCTCTTTCATGCACATGAGGAAATGGCTGGAATAAGCGATGTGTGTTAGTTTTATATTGCGCCCAGATATATAAGTCACCATAATTTATGCTGATTAAACCAAGAGACCATCTGTGTGCTTCCAGAATGGCCTTTTCCTTTCACACTGATCACACCTGCACAACAGCAGCATTACATCTGGTACATAAATTGCATCCTCAGGTTACTACTCCCACCCTCCTTGTCTTTCGTAAACTACTCAAGACCCACCTATACTGCGAGGCATGGGGGATTTGAGACATCTTTCCCACAGGCTCCTTATAATTTATGTTTGGTATGTGTTCTGTCTGGGTCCCCCCAGATGCCAACACCAACCAAAAAGAGTATCCAGACACACTGGTAAAAAGCAAAGGCAGTTTATATAAGTCAAAGCAAACACAGGTAACAAAAACTGTTCTTACAGACAGGAACACTATGAAGCTTCACAGAGGTTTCACGAAGGCCAGGCAATAAAACAGGATTCTTGCTGGCAAAAACAACGCTGGAGATAATAAAACCCACGCCTCCCCCAAGTCTTCCAGACTTCTAGGCCACAAGCCAAGATCAGAGATGCCGAGAATCGAAGCAAGGTCACAGGACTCCCAATTGATAACTCTCCACAAGACTGTAAGGGCGGGCCTGCCTTTTCAACCCTACTGAGGAGAACCACACCCAAACCCAGCTGTTGCCAATTCAGGGATGGAAATACCTTTCTAATTGGCCCCGTCTTTGAGCTGCTCGTCGCTGCCTCATGTCTATTATAGCCTGTGCATCTTCATCCAATTAATCCAGGCTACTAACTGGAGAGAGACACCCCCCCCCGGGGGTCTCAGGCTGCTCTCCCTCCTCCTCTTCCTGATGTTCCTCTCCCCCGTCTACCTGGTCCTCCCCCTCCGGTTCACTGTCCTCCTCCTCTGGGCATGGATCCGGCAGAGATCCAGCCAGTCCCTGAGGAGCCTCAGGCTGAATCACAACAGTATGCATGTGTTGTTTGGTTTTAATACGATAGGGTTTTAGTTATTTCTTTTAATATTAGATTTGTGCCACTATAATATTGTTTTTATCATTGTTGTGAGCCGCCCCGAGTCTTCAGAGAGGGGCAGCATACAAATCTAATAAATTATTATTATTATTATTATTATTATTATTATTATTATTATTATTATCAACATGAATCCAGGGTGCTGCGCTGCAATGGAGAAATGGGCAACAGGGTGACCAGCAAGAGGGAAGGAAGAGGCCGCCTCCCCTCTTTCTTCTCCCTGCTCCTCCTCCTCCTCTTGCGCCAGCCACTCCGTTGTCCATTTCTCCATTGCAGTGCCCAGGATCCACTTTGATAGCTAGGGAGGGAATGTAAGAACGGGCTCGCCCAGGGTCAGGTTGGCTGTCATGGGAGGCTCATCCCATATGTGTGGCAAAGCAGGAGGACTGGGATGGGCCCTGTTAGTACAGGAGTACATGGTTGTTAGGGATTGCCATTGTAAACTGCATATTGTAAACTGTACCAAACTTGTGCTTAAGGAGTTAATGTGCACTCAAAGAGTTAACTTGTACTTGAAGAGTTAATATTCAAGGCTGTTTCATCACTTCCTCATTGAAGCTATAAAAACTCATTATTTTGCTTGGTCATTTCCTTTCCTTTACTTTTGCCTTAGACGGGGGAGTTGTATTAGCTTCATGCTTGTATTAGCTTCGTGCTTTATCTATATTGTATTTTAGCTTCGTGCTTGTTATCTATATTGTATTTTGCTTTGTGCTCCAATCTTGTAATTGCTCAGTGCGTATTATTCTGTATTTGCTTCATGCTTATTCTGGATTGTTTATATTTTGTTTATATGTAAATAATACTTATTTAACTAAGTCCGTGTCTTGGCTTTATCACACATCCACGCTCTGTTAAAATTCTCTGCTCGGTATTGTTGAAGATTTCATAGCGTAGCTAACTGAGACAAGCCAAGAGGCCCAAGCAGGGGTTGCTGCTCCTGCCGCTACCGGTGTGGGGCGTATGCATCTCCAAGTCTCCAGTGTGCACGCATACTGCTTCTGCGCATGAAGAGGAAGCAAAATCTCGTGAGGGGACATATGCGAGCATGAGATTTCAGGGGGGAGTTTGTGTAGAAGCAAAGAAAACACCAAAATCTCAAACATGTGTGTCCCCTTACAGGATTTTGCTTCCTGTACATGCACAGAAGCAAAATCTTGCTTGGACACATGCGACACTGGAGATGTGCGCACAGCTCAATTTTCGCTACTGTTACAATGGCGTCGACCGTACCAGTAGGAACCCACTACTGGATGGGCCATGCCTCTCATGACAGCCAACCAGACCCTGGGCTAACTTGTTAAATTATTTGAATCCCACCACTGTAACGTTTTAATACGAACACCAAACATACAATATGATGAGATTGAATGTACATATAAAATACAGTGGTACCTCTACTTAAGAATGCCTCTACTTAAGAACTTTTCTAGATAAGAACCAGGTGTTCAAGATGTTTTTGCTTCTTCTTAAGAACCATTTTCTACTTAAGAACCCGAGCCCAGGAAATTTGAAAGTGGCACGAAGGCCCGGCAGGTTTCCTGCCATTCCCCTTGGGTATCTCTCTCTGGTGCAGTGTATGGGAGGCAGCTTCGCGCCAGGTGTATGGGAGGCGCGTGTTCCTTCTCGGTGCCTCAGAGTCCCTCTTTTTTTTTTAAGCCTTAAAGTTTTGGATTTTTTTGATTCCTCCCACCTCACCTTCTTCCTTTGGCAGTGACTGTCCTCCTCCTCTTCTTCCTCCTCCTCCTCCCACCCAAATTCCGAGCTTTTATTTCTTTCCTAATGGGTTTGCACACATTAGAAACATAGAAGTCTAACGGCAGAAAATGACCTCATGGTCCATCTAGTCTGCCCTTATACTATTTTCTGTATTTTATCTTAGGATGGATATATGTTTATCCCAGGCATGTTTAAATTCAGTGACTGTGGATTTATCTACCACTTCTGCTGGAAGTTTGTTCCAAGGATCTACTACTCTTTCAGTAATATTTGCTTTTACATTGATTCCTATGAGAAAAATTGCTTCTACTTATAAACTTTTCTACTTAAGAACCTGGTCACGGAATGAATTAAGTTCTTAAGTAGAGGTACCACTGTACAATTATTGTAGTTAAAACTTAAAACCTGGACTAGGGTAAATGGACTCCATATCATTAATCATGCCCCTTCTCTCATATTCAAAATGACAGTAATAATTTGGCTGGTTTTCCTGGACTTACTGGGCTGTTTTCCACAACTGAAGCATGAAGCTGGGGAAAGGCACGTTTGGTTTAAGGTGTTCCTCACTGGTTCCTGCACGCAGAACTACACTTGCTCAAAATCACAATTTGTCCTTTGAACCTGTGCCTTTGGGGAAGAAAGTGGCAACAAAGAAGTGAAGGAAGCACAACTTGGGGGGAAGGGGGAAAGGTTATTTGCAAAAAAGGATAATTTCCAGATGGCAGGTAAAAGAGATGTGATCAACACCACGGCAAAACTGAATTCAATCAGAAGCGCAGCAGCATAGAATAGGAAGTTGAAGAGGGAAATAGAGGGTTATACAGTCTTGGTTATCCGTCCTTTGGATATCCGACACTCTGGATTATCCGACGTCGTGGCTGTAGGCATTTCTGTACCCTATAAGACACGCCCCCAAACATGACAGCCATGATGGGGAAGCAAGCTGGGAGGAGGGAAGTGAGCTAGAGAGAGAGAGCCTGGGACAGAAGCGGATGAGCGAGAGAGAGAGAGCCGGGGATAGAACCGGGTGAGCAAGTGAGAGAGAGAGAGCCAGGGACAAAAGTGGGCGAGCAAGCAAGAGACAGAGAGCTGGGGACAGAAGCAGGAGAGAGAGAGAGAGACGGCGAGAGCAGCGGGCAAGAGAGAGAGAGAGAGACAGGGACAGAAGTGGGCAAGCGAGCAAGAGAGAGAAAGCCAGGGATGGAAGCAGTTCAATAGAGTCTGGATTATCCGACATTTCGGCTATCCGACTATCAGCCCGTCCGTTTATGTCAAATAACTGAGACTCTACTGTACAATGAATATGAGGGTAATGTGGCTGGGATCTCTACCATTATGTTGATTGCCATAGGTCTGTGAGGGCAAACCTATAGCACGTATGCCACAGATGGCAAATGGAGCCATATCGGAAGGCACATAAGGCGTTGTCGTACATCAGCTCCAGCATGCATGAGTGCACCAGCCAGCTGATTTTTGGCCTCGGGAAGGCCATTTTGCCCTCCAGAGTGCAAAAAACTACCCAGCGGGCAAACCGGAAGTTCAGGAAAACAGACTTCCGGTTTGCCCGTTGTGCTGTTTTTCACACTCCAGAGCTTCAGGAAGCTTCCCTGAAGGCTCCAGAGTGTGAAAAACAGCACAATGCACAACCCGGAAGTCCATTTTTCAGAATTTCTGGTTTGACTGTTTTTTTTCACTGTCCCTGGCTTCAATGCACTTGTGAGGGGATTTGGGGGGGATACGTTGCACGCATGCGCAGGGGCAGCGTGGGGGGTGCAAATGCATGGTGGGGGAAGGAATGGGTGTGGGCATGGACATGTGTCCTAGCACATGCACATACACCCTTTTGGCACGCTAACCAAAAAAGGTTCACCATCACTGCCATAGGTGGTTGATTGAGTCTACGGAGAGGGGCGACATACAAATCTAATAAATAATAATAATAATAATAATAATAATAATAATAATAATAATGATAATAATAATAATAATTTTGCTGGTGAGGGTTAGATCTATACTTTCTTGCCATGTACAAATTCCAAATGAAACAGTTGCTCATTTTGCCTAATTCCACTTGCATTCAAAACTTCAGAAAAAGTATTGATAGGCTGATACGGACCTCATTGAAATTGAGTTTGACACTCCTGCCTTTAAATTATTTTAATTAATTAATAATATTAATATTGATTGTTTCTTCGTTGCTTATTTGACCCCTATGACAATCATTAAGTGTTTCTTGATAAATCTATCCATTTCTTTATGTACACTGAGAGCATCTGCAGCAAAGACAAATTCCTTGTGTGTCCAATCACACATGGCCAATAAAGAATTCTATTCTATTCTATTTTATTTTATTCTATTCTATTCTAAGATGTCTGCTTCTGATTCTAATGCAACACCCTCTAGTTGGTACATTCACTTTGCTCAGGATTTGGACTAATGCACAAACGCTCAGCCTTGTCATTGTGGCTGAGTATTGAAGCTTTCCAATGAAACCCTATATTTTGTCAATCTCAGGCTGGGGGTCATTATTTGCAGTTTATTTTGGGAAGTCAGTTTCCACGCTCAAACCGCCTTCATTGGTTTCAGTTAGCTTAAGTATTCAAGAAGCTCTTTTGTCTCCTCTCTTGGACGGAGGGGATAATTCTTTTCACTTTCTCCCTGGATGCCAAGATCTTATCTCTGCTTTAATCTCAGCTGCCTTGTTGACATTCTTTGCAATTTCTGAGCTCTCCTTATCTCAGGAACAGATGACAAAAGCCTCCCGATAAGTGAGAATGCATGTTCGCCTGTCAATTCTGATATCTGAGATAAGGCAAGGATCAGTTTTACCTCCCCAAAGCTACTGCTTAATAAAACCACATTTTAAAAAAAAATCTCACTGGTAACTGACTGTTTTCACTGAGCCAAGAAGTAGTATGTGTCTTGGGCAATAATACTGCATGGTTGTGGGGATATATTTGTTTCCACCTGCTGTGGTGACATTCATTGGCCGACAATTGACTTTGTTCATTTGTCATTTTCTTTTTTCTCCAGATTCGTTGGCTCAGTTCTTGGCCTTCAAAAAAAAAAACCCACGCAGACCTTGGCCAATTCAGACAAGAGCTCAACTTTAGTCCTTCCAAATATGATTTGGGTCTCTCTGCTTCATTATCAGATGCCATTTGGTTGCATCATTCATCTGGATGCCCATTTCTGCAAGTCCATTTTTGAATTTTATTTATTTGTTTGTTTGTTTTGTCAAGTATGTATTGGTGGTATACAAAGATATAATAATATTTATATACATGATACTAGTAAAAGAGAAACATTAGGACAGGGGACGGAAGGCACCCTGGTGCACTTATGCACGCCCCTTACTGACCTCTTAGGAATCAGGAGAGGTCAACAGTGGATAGTCTAAGGGTAAAGTTTTGGGGGTTAGGTGATGATACAACAGAGTCAGGTAGTGAGTTCCATGCATCAACTACTCAGTTACTAAAGTCATGTTTCCTGCAGTCGAGTTTAGAGCGGTTTATTTTGAGTTTGTATCTGTTGTTGTGCTTGAAGCTGAAGTACTCATTGACAGGAAGGACGTTGTAGCAGATGATTTTATGGGCTATAAAGTTCATTTTTCTCAACAGTGACTTTCTTGACCAATTCCCCAGCCTTGGCAATAGAACAATTATTGCTTTTAAATCTTACATTATATCCTTCTCTGTATTTTATGATGAGCAGAACTGAGTTTACATAGAAGGCATTTTTAATTATTAAATTGAACACCTCTCCCTTTGTGCGTATTGCACAATAAAATCTTACAGAGACTGTCATATTTCTACCATTTGTCAAATTTGCAAACTTATGCTCATTCAATTAACTGACCACTCTTTCTCTTTTAATGAACTTAGAAATGAGGAGCTGGAAGAAGAGTTGCAACCAGGTTAAAGGTCAAAATAAAATAAATTGATGCCCAAAGCATAAATGTAATTTGGGAAAGAACCTCAGGCTTGGCCCACCCTACTTATCTTAAAGATAAAAAGAGGGGGGAAGGCAAATTGAGACTTGCAAAACTCAGTTACCATAACTTTATAACAATAGTAGTACTAAAAGAGAGTGCAGGAGAGAGCAGCCAGGATGATCAGGGGACTAGAAACTAAAACATACGAGGAGCAGTTGCAGGAATTGAGCATGGATAGTCTGGCAAAGAGAAGGACCAGGGGTGACATGATGGCAGTGTTCCAATATTTGAGGGGCTGCCACAGAGAGGAGGGGGTCAGGCTGTTTCCAACCAGACAAGGAATAATGAACGGAAGCTGACCAAAGAGAGATTCAACCTGGAATCAAGGAGGAACTTTCTGAAAGTGAGAGCAATCAACCAGTGGAACAGCTTGCCTGCAGAGATTGAGATTTTCAAGAGGAGATTGGATGGACATTTGTGTGAAATGGTGTAGGGACTCCTGCTTGAGTGTGGGGGTTGGACTAGATGACCTACAAGGTCTCTCTTCCAACTCTAATAATAAATAGACTCTGCCTTTAAAAAAAACAGAATTCATAACTTTGGTTTCTTAGACTGGTCTACCTCAAAGGGTTGAGAACCTCTCCTGGTGTAGACATTCGTTTTATGGCTTTTTATACTCTGTAGATTACGAAGCTAGCTTCATAAAATATTGCTTCTGTTTTTGACTTTTGCAAAATAATTCTCAACACATTTGGTGGTCCGTTAAAGATTATATGCCCAATAGGACTATCTACTGTATCTGTCGCTATGTAAGGACATACAAGTGAATGTGTGAATGGCCAAATCACTTATTGCTTTTTTAATTCCGTCGCATCTCTCAAAGGGATCTCTATTTATTTATTAGTTGCATGAGCCAAGCAGAAAAATATGTAGCAAAAGTTTCCACTGAGAAATATCTTTTCCAAGTAGGGTACTTTCCCACTGATTTCCTACTTCCAGCTGCTGAGATCATAAATATTAGACTCATCGGTAGGTTCACTGCAAATATTCAGCAAATTTCTTCTCCAAAGATTCATCCATCTTTCTAAATTAAAAAGTTTTGGGTGTGTTACACGTTGGTACATTTTTGTGGGTTGCTTTAAGTCAGTGTTTTTCAACCTTGGCTGCTTGGAGATGTATGAACTTCAGCTCCCAGAATTCCCCAGCCAGGTTGTAGGATCCACCCTTCTTCAAGTAACCAAGATTAAGAAACATTGCTTTTAATTCATCAAGTTGCCTTCAATTTCTGTTTTTCACTGAAGCGCCATGAAGTGTACAAGAATGATGACGGTCAGGAAATGTTTTGCATTCCATCCTATCTGAGCTTTTGACTGGAACTACAGGGTGCTACAGCCCATCAACATGCTGGTTGGTTTACTCTTAAAACACATGACTTACTTTCTTTCATCTTTCTAGTTTTCCCATGTCCAAGATAGGTGTAATTTCTATTCATGTGACCAATACAATGCTGTACCATCATGTGCCTATGGAGCAGCAATTAATTTTATGAAATTGCGGAGATGAATAAAATGACATTGGAAATTCAACAAAAAGACACTACTGAATTCTACCAAACTTGGAGTAGATGGTATGACTGGGTCAATAAAAAAAAATATTTAAAATCTTAAACTTCTATAACACAGTCAAATCTTCAAATCTTTTTTTTCTGTATTTCTTTTAATGTAAATAATTAATAAAGATATTTTTAAAAGAAACAAAGAAAAGAGTTCCAATATACTGTAGATCCTGCCCATGTAACATCTTACTTCATAAAATAAAGTTCTATATGTTTAAAATCTAAACAATAAGTAAATTTTGTATTATATTATTATATAGTGCTACCATCATTTCTCCTCTTTGCCATCTGGCTTGCAAAGTTTAAATCAAATTCTCATGTTTCAATTTTTCCAAAATTAAACAATTACAAATACATATGTATCTCTTAGTTTTCTACCCAATCATAAAACTTCCCCCAAATTTTATAATAATCTGAGTCTCGTTTATCTTTAATTTTCAAAATCAATCTACTCATCTCTGCACAAGCCATAATTTTTCTCAAAACGTCCCTTTCCATTGGTATCCTATTCAATTTCCAACATTGTGCATATACAATCATAGCTGCTGTAATTATATGTATAATTAAATATTTATCTTCTTTATCAAAACTATCTGGTAAAATAGCCAGAAGGTATATCTCGGGTTTAAGATCAATATCTATGTAGTTGAAGTTTTGAAAGTACAGTCAGCTGGGATAAATAGATAATGTCATGTTTTTTGTTTCTTTAAACTGGCAGATGGAATTTGAAAGTAGCATTTACAAATTCGGGCTCATTCTTTCTACTCCATCTCTAGTTAACTGTACTAGTTTCTATAGTAATGATTATTTATTTGCTGGTTCGTCCCTTTCTGATAGTGACTAAAGGATATTAATAAACTCATTTATCCATTCCATTCATTTTTAAATGGCTGGATCTCTTCCATTCATGGACAAAGGGCTTCCAGGCAGGCAGCCTACATATACAATTGGAGATCGGTGCTTGGAATGGTGAGATCACTGGGCTTATCAGCAGATCACGATAACAACTATTTATAACCCAAAGCAGAAAAGTTTGCATGTTCACAAACACCACTGGCAGCCAGTTGGAAACACAATACACACGGATAAGGAAAAGATGAAGAGGGAACCATGGAAGGAAGACTTCTACGGAACCACATGATCTGATAAAAGAGAAGTTATGGGGAAAAGAAGATAGTTGGGCAGCAGAAGTCGTATTAAGAGAAAGCTTAGCATTCGCTTGAGGTTGCCTTGGGGAGGAAAAGCTGTCATAGAAAACAGCAAAAGAGAATTGAATATCTCTGTGGCAGCCTCAAACTGCAAATGGGGGTAGTAAGTTTGTGCCCTATTTATTGAATACTTAATAGTTTTTTAATTGTCCTTCCTTCTCTAGTACCTTGGAACAAACTTCCAGCAAACATGGTTGGTAAATCCACAGTAACTGAATTTAAACATGCCTGGGATAAAAATAGATCCATCCTAAGATAAAATACAGGAAATAGTATAAGGGCAAACTAGATGGACCATGAGGTCTTTTTCTGCCATCAATCTCCTATGTTTCTATGTTTCTTAGTGTTCTGCCGGGCTCTCTGGTAGGAGCCTCCCGAAAATTCAAAGATACAAATTTCAGACACACACACATTTGGAAATTCAAAACAATGTTCTTTATCACAAAATTCAAAATAAACTAAGCACTCTTTTTATATTGCAAAGAGCACTTATCCCAAAACAACCAGGTAGTCCGTACAATTTCCCTTAAGCAGTCATTAAGTACTTAGCTAGCAGCTGTGAAGAAACTTCACACCCCTTCTTCTTCCAACAAAGTGAGACACATACACACGTTGCTCTGCTTTGGTTTCAAAGGTGTGAAAAATCAACAAAGTCCAGAAAACAGCAACACAGGATTCCTGAAGAACTGCAATCAGATATTCTTCCACAATGGCCAAACCCACATGCTGCTATTTATAGCAGCAGCCCTAATTACTGGAGCCCCACCTGAACACAGGTGGCCTCTCTTATTTCCTGTAATATGTCATTACTTGGTCTCTTCTACGCATAATTCTGCGCTTGCGTGGGTCCAAGACGTCTTCATCCGAATCAATGGAAGATAATGGAGATTGACTGCCTGGGCTGTATGCCAAGCCCTCCTCTGCCGAGTCACTCCCACCTTCTTCTTCGTCCGAGGAAACTAAACTCTGAACTGATTCTGTTGGCAATAACACAGGCCTGTGACATGTTGAAGTTTCCCCTGCATCCACCTCCACATTCCCTGGGGCAGGAGCTGGGCTAGAGCCAACCACAACACTTAGTATGATCCTTAATTATTTTTAAAATAGGAAATAATTAAATAGTATGTTTTAACCCATAAATGCTTTGATCATTTTAATCATTATTTAGAACTGAACTTTTATAACAATTAAAGAAAACTGAGCTACTTGCCTAATCTGTTATCACACTGAACCTTGTGGGTTCAGTACAAACCCTTAAAATGTTACTGTGCTCCTCAACAATTAATGCTGTCTATCATGTGTCCTTCTTGTGGCTTTTCAAATAATGTGACTTAATCAACTGAAAAAGAGTCCAAGCACCTATTTGAAAACCTATCTTGGTCGGTAAGCCACACCCACCCAGTCACATGACCTTTCAGCCACCCCAGTCATAATTGTCAAGCCACTCCCACCTAGTCACATGGCCAGCAAGCCACTCTCACCTAGTCACATGGCCAGCAAGCCACTCCCACCTAGTCACATGGCCAGCAAGCCACACCCACAAAATAAACCATGCTCATCACTGGAGAACAGGTGGTAGGTTCAGAAAAGGATAAAGACTGTGACAATGCCAGGCAAAAGACTCTACTGCGTCATTAATAGAAGACATTCTATTCTATTTTATTTTATTTTTTTATTTATTCATTTGTCCAATACACAATACATATGGAAGAGAATACAGTGATCCCTCGATTAGCACGGTCTCGATTAGTGCGAAACGCTACAACACGGTTTTTCAAAAAATATTAATTAAAAAATACTCCACGTTTTTTTTGCTATACTGTACCACGGTTTTTCCCACCCGATGACGTCATACGTCATCACCAAGAGTCACTTCTCTGTCTCTTTCTCTTTCTTTCCTGTCATTCTCTGCTTCAATCATTTTCTCATTTCTCTTTTTTTCTCCCCTTTTTTCTATCATTTCTCTCTCTCTTTCTTCCTCTCTCACACTCTCTTCCTCCCTCTCTCATCTCTTTCTTTCCTTCTCTCTCTTTCCTTCTCTCTCCCCTCCTCCACTTGCCCACGAGAAGAAAAAAAGCAACCTCTGCCAGGCAGCTCTCCTTGTGCCCCCGCTTTGTGCCTGCCTCTTGTCCCTCTCTTTTGGGGATTTTTTTTCTTTTCTGTCTGAGTGCGTCTGTGTGAGCGCGAGAGAGGGAGTGCGTGTATGTGTGTGTGTGTCTGTTGCGGCTTGGGCTGGTCGGCCTCGGAGGCGGGAGAAGGCGAAGAGGTAGCAAGCGGGGAACCCGGCGGGGTGGATGGCGGCGGCGTGTGTGTGTGTGTGTGGTGGCCGCCTTCAGCTTGGGGTCGCCGCCGGTGTGCTCGAAGGACGCACCGCCGCCCGCCTTGGAGCCCTCGAAAGCCTCGTCGTCTTCTGTGCTCTGCTCGCCGCTGCTCTCCAAGCGGGGCGCAGCGGCTGGGAGCGTGCGCCTTTTCTCCCCTGCGTGGATCCTGGCTAGCCGTCGCGCCTCTCTTGAAGATGGGGAGCCTGGCGACGCGCTGTTTTCCCCCACCGAGGACAATCGGGGTAAACTCTTTTGGTTGGGAACCAACCGGCCCGGTGCTCTTTTGGCTCTCTTGGGGTTTCCCCTTTGCCTGGGCAGCAGGAAGACCCAGGGAAGGTTCCTTTGGCCACCCAACAGCTGATCTGCTCCGCAGCGCGGCAGCAGCGAGGAGCCGAAGATGGGATTTCCCCTTTGCCTGGGCAACGGGGAAACTCCATCTTCGGCTCCCCGCTGCTTCCGCGCTGCGGAGCAGATCAGCTGTTGGGCGGCCAAAGGAACCTTCCCTGGGTCTTCCCCGCTGCCCACATGCAAACTCCACCATCTGCGCATGTGCGGCCATGGAAAAAAAAGGGCGCGCATGCGCAGATGGTGTTTTTACTTCCGCACCACTATAACACAGAAAATCGATTAGCGCGGGAGGTCTTGGAACGTAACCCCCGCGCTAATCGAGGGATCACTGTAGACATGAAGTAATATATATAAAGATAATATGTAAAAATAGAGGAGAAGATATATGAAAGGAAGAAAATATATATGATATATGAGATAAAGGAAAGACAATTGGACAGGGGACGAAAGGCACACTAGTGCACTTATGTACTCCCCTTACTGACCTCTTAGGAACCTGGAGAGGTCAATCGTGGAGAGTCTAAGGGAGAAATGTTGGGGGTTAGGGGTTGACACTATTGAGTCTGGTAATGAGTTCCACGCTTCAACAACTCGATTATTAAAGTCATATTTTTTACAATCAGTGTGATAACAGATTAGGCAAGTAGCTCAGTTTTCTTAAATTGCTATAAAGTTCATTCTATCTTATAGTCTTATCTCTTTTGACTAAATGTGGTCTTATATTGTCACAGGCAACTGGACCTTTTTCTTTGAAGGCATTTCACTTCTCATCCAAGGAGCTTCTTCACCTCATGACCATAAGACCTGAATGACCAAGAATCTCCATAGACACATGGGATTAAGTTGTAATGCAAAAGAAATAGATACAACTGTGTTTCCAGGTATCTTATGCCTAATGTCCCTTTCCTATTGTCTTATTATCCTTTCTGTTACTATGTTCTACTTATGTTATGTTATGTTAATATGTACTATAATACTATACTTGTTTGACAAATAAATAAAATAAATAAAATCTTGGCTGCTCTTCTCTAAAAAATTCTAACCTCTCTCAAAGCATCCAAGAGAATCTACATTCCAAACTATGCAAAGAACTTACTCCGTGTCTGCTTTCAAAAATAATGGCTTTATACTTGAACAATGCAACTAGCCGTGGCCCAAACAAACTTATTTTGCTGAAAATAGCAGCTGCGGAAGGTTAAGAAACATAATTCGGAACAGGGTTGCTTTGGCAGGTACAAAAGGGTTAACCCTTTACTCCAAGCCAATGTCTAAAGTCACTCATTCTCAAAGCTGAGTTATAGGCAGCTGTTGGCAGTAAACCAAGAACTGAGTCAGAGTTCAAGCCAAGAGATGCTGAGAAAAAGCACAATCAAAAAAGCAGGAAAACCATTTTGCTCACTAGCTTTAAAACAGCAAAATGCTTACAGTGTTTCCTAACCAGGATGAACCCATTGCCAGCATGGATCGATGAGGCCAGGCCAGAATCTGAGGACACTTCTAATGTTTAGAAGCTGTAATTCCAATAGCTGATACTATAAGGCAGTGTTTCCCAACCTTGGCAACTTGAAGATATTTGGACTTCAGCTCCCAGAATTCCCCAGCCAGCATTCGCTGGCTGGGGAATTCTGGGAGTTGAAGTCCAGACATCTTCAAGTTGCCATGGTTGGGAAACATTGCTATAAGGAATAGGACATGGTGGTTACACACCTCATGGTTCTGGGCTTCTTTGTCACGCTGAATATTGACAGCCCCAGAGACATTCAGTAATTAAATAGTTAACTTTGTGTGTGTTTTATTAGATCCTCCTATTATGATGTAAAATCCTGCTACGTCATTATACCTCACGTCCGTCTTTATGCCTGTCTCCATTTTGCTTTATGTTCATTCCTGTCTTAGCTGCCATCATGTGAAGATGTATTTTTCATTTTCCCTTGTGTGTTGTGGTTCAGCCTGAGTCAGATGAAAGACCAGCTGCGTCTCTGCTGGCTCCATGCCCGGGGGAGGATGAGAGCGGAGAGGAAAGTGACGAGGAAGAAAGGCCTGGGAGCCCTGGGGAGGGGCTCTCTCAAGCCAGTAGCTTGGATTCTCTGGAGTCTCTGGAGTCATTGGATGACGAAGCACAAGCTATCATTAGTATGCGACAGAGACGCATAGATCAAAGGAGAAATCAATTGAAGAAATATTATCAGCGTTGAATGAGGAACACCAGGGGGTTGGTTGTGGTCCTCATTAGCAGGGAAGGGTTTATAAGGCAGGCAAACTCTTTCGGCAGCGTGGAGTGTTATCAGAGTGGAGTTGCGGTTATCTGCATTGTCTCTCAGCATTTCTGTTCCTGGCTCGTGGCCCAGCAGTCTTGAAGACCCGTGGGAGATGTATGTCTGTTATCTCAACAGCCTCGTCTTGGCATTAAGGGTCCTGTGTTTCTGTATGAACAATTGCCTTCATGTATCTATTTGGAGTTCCAGCGTTTTCCTGATTTGTAAGGACATTTTCTGTTGGCTTCTTTTCTCTTTACCATTATAAAACTGTGTTTGGATTCTACCGGTGTGTCTGGCTTATCTTTTTGGGTTGGTCATAGCTTCCGGAGCGACCCAGACAAAACATTGTGACATATTTAATTTTGTACTTTTAATAATAAAAAGAAATCTTGCTTTGAGAACAAATGACTGCACTCTCAATCCATCACCTCCGGGATGATTTAATGTTCAAACGGACATTAATTACCCTCATCCTGACATTCTTCCTCTTCAGACCAGTTGCTTCTAACCTGATCTCTGATGGTACCATTATTTTGTACCTTCTCATTCTCAGGCAGTGGGACAAGGTCTATCACAGCTACCTACATTTTTTTCTTATTTAGACTTATATACTGCTTCATAGTGCTTTTACAGCCCTCTCTGAGCGGTTTACAGACTCAGTATATTGCTCCCAATAATCTGGGTCCTCATTTGACCCACCTCAGAAGGATGGAAGGCTGAGTCAACCTTGAGCTGGTAATGAGAGTTGAACTGCTGAACTACTGGAAGCAGTTAGCTGAAGTAGCCTGCAGTGCTGCACTCTAACCACTGAGCCACCCTCGGCTCTTCAATAAGTGCACTGGTGTGCCTTTCGTCCCCTGTCCAATTGTCTTTCCTTTCTCTGACTTATCATATATGTATTTTCTTTCTTTCATATATCCTCTCCTCTAAGTTCACTTTTACCCTTATATATATTACTACATGTCTATTTTTCTTCCTATGTATTTGTGTATTGGACAAATAAATAAATAAATAAATAAATAAATAAATAAATTGAAGAACCATTTATCCTAAAATCATAAGGCTTGATGGTTCTTCAATATTGTCATATAAATTCACAATAGTGTGCAGGTAATCCTCGATTTATGACCACATTTGAGTCCCAAATTTCTGCTGCTAAGTGAAACATTTGTGATGTGAATTTCCTCCCGTTTTACAACCTTCCTTGCTACAGATGTTATGCAAACCACTGCAGGGTTGTTAAGTGAATCTGGATTTCCCATTGACTTTACTTGCAAGCAGGTCACCCGAGACGATCGTAGGATGCTAAAACTGCATCTGGATTTTGATCCCGTGAGCAAGGGGATGCTCCAATGGTTGCAAGTGTGAAAAATGATCATAAGTCGCTTTTTTCCAATGCCATTGTCCCTTGGAATGGTCAATAAACGAACTGTTGTAAGTCAAGGACTACCTGTACATACTTGTCCTCGGTGGCGCAGTGGTTAGAGTGCAGCACTGCAAGCTACTTCTTCTGATCACCGGCTGCCAGCAGTTTGGCAGATCGAATCTCAGTAGGCTCAAGGTTGACTCAGCCTTCCATCCTTCCAAGGTGGGTAAAATGAGGACCCAGATTGTTGTGGGCAATATGCTTATTCTCTGTAAACTGCTTAGAGAAGGCTGTAAAGCACTGTGAAGCGGTATATAAGTCTAAATTCTATTGCTATTGTCATCTCCTTTGTAACTCAAAAATGATGATGCTTTCCCTTTTCAAAACCATCCCCTGAAAGCAGGATGCCCTTGCAAATGGACCAATGGAAAGCTGGCAGAATTGAGGATAATAAATATTAAGAAAGAGTGTACAGAACGCGGTTTAAAAATAAGAACAACAGAGAAGACATTGATAACCAAAAAGAACATTAGTGAATACCGATGCTTTGTGCCCTTCAAATAAACCTAAAAGTTCGATTTTAATAAAGGCTGCAGAGAAAGAACTTGGTGTCGTCCAATAACAACTCTTCTGTCGCTCAAATTGCAAAGGCATTTGCGTAGAAATTCCTGATAGATTTTTCCTCATATTGTTTTTATGCCCCCCTCCCAAAAAGAAGAAGAAGAAGATGGTGATGGTGATTATTATTATAGAAAATATTTTTCTTGAGAGCCCATCAAAAACTTGCTAAACAAAACTTCCTGTTGCTGTGATTGAACAAGGAAAAGAAATACCCTTCTGCTCTCATTTCAATTGATCTTCTATCACTATTCTTTTTTTTTTATTATCATCATGATCAGCCTGAACAAACTCTGCCCTGTGTAAAGTTATCAATGCTCTCTGCTCTGTTAAATACTCTGAGCATGGCAAAAATGGAAGGTCTTAAGCATAAAACGTAGCAGGAAAGACTTAATGAACTCAATCTGTACAGTCTGGAGGACAGAAGGAAAAGGGGGATCATGATCGAAACATTTAAATATGTTAAAGTGTTAAATAAGGTTCAGGAGGGAAGTGTTTTTAATAGGAAAGTGAACACAAGAACAAGGGGACACAATCTGAAGTTAGTTGGGGGAAAGATCAAAAGCAACGTGAGAAAATATTATTTCACTGAAAGAGTAGTAGATTCTTGGAACAAACTTCCAGCAGACGTGGTTGGTAAATCCACAGTAACTGAATTTAAACATGCCTGGGATAAACATATATCCATCCTAAGATAAAATACAGGAAATAGTATAAGGGCAGACTAGATGGACCATGTGGTCTTTTTCTGCCGTCAGTCTTCTATGTTTCTAAAATGCTCCAACTTTTTTTTAATTTAAAAAAAATTCTCTACTTTCTCTCCTTCTGGAATGAAAACCTGCCTCACCCATATACAAATGTGACTGTCCAAGAGAATCACCCATGGACAGTTTCTTGCATGAACCAGAAATGTTTTGGCTGTTGGGGAGCAAGGGTAGAAATTAAAAACAGATGGACTCTATTGTCAACAAAATTCCACACACACCCCACCAACACCACCATCTCTCTTTCTAATAAAACACAGCCTGGCAGGACAAGACATTTATTTCAACAAGATATCAAAACCTTAATCTTAACCAGAATTTGCCCTGAATCGAGGTTTGTTGCTATGTGGCTTTTTGGAATTTGACTTGGGCATCACACACATACAAACACACAAACACCGTTCTCCTGTTTAAAAAATAAAAACTCCGAAAGTCTCGGAGTTCAATTGCACACCTTCGTGTCAAGGCTGAGCAACAGACACATTTTTCAAAGGGGAAGGCTGAACTGCAATGCCAGATGTGCCACTGAATCAAATGCAACCACCTCTCTCTCCGCGAAGGAGATAATGCTCTGAGCATGAGAAACATCTGTCTGGGTGATTGCACGCACGTCCATACGAGAGATTTGTCGCTCTCCTGAGACAGAATGTTAACCAAAAGTGGCCGAATTAACTCAGGAAAAACCTCCATCCTTGCTGATTCCCTTTGACGCCACACCAAAAACTCCTCTGCAAACAATCCGCGGTGGAATTGCAAAAAAAAATAAAAATGGAACAACGGCAAGGCGCCCTGTCTTGCTTTCAATGAGAGCATATTTAAGCCCTTACCTCTGTAGCAAAGCTCAACTCTCTGGTCAGTGCTGGAAGGCAGCAGTGGCTGTCCAGATCAGGACACTACTGTACAAGCCAGGCTCTCTGACTGTCTCTAAACCCCACAAGCCCAATTCACGAAATTGCACTCCTCCTTGGCCCCTCCCAAAAGTGAGTGCTAAGTGGATACATATCCCTGATGTTTGGAATCGGCAGCCAGTGGCCGGCATTGTCCTCAATTTATTCTAAAAAGCAGCCAATGGCTTGGCTGCAGCCAAAGGTAGGGTCAGCCAGCCTAAGAGATGCCTGTCATTCTCCAGTCACATTCAGGAAGCTGCTCATAAAATGAAAAAAAAAATTAAAAAAAACCCTCCAAGAGCTAAAAAAAAAAAAAACCTCTGAAAATTCATACAGGCTGCCAAAATTGTCTTATTCCATGCACTTTTTTGGTTATCCTTCCCAGGGCCTCTGAAAGTAAATGCTCTGTCAAGAGCAATCATAAGAAATGTTAATCTTGGAGAAAGAGGCTCACTTCTTAAACGCAAATGGAGGTGCTCAGAAAAAAAATTGAAATCTGTTTAAAAACCTGGACAGGGAGGGAGAAAAACGACAACGGATCCAGCTATTTACCGATACTTTCCTTCTGGAGAGAATGCAGGGAAGAACAACATCAAGGAAGCCATTTGCCACAAACAAAATAGAAACGACACAGTATATATTTTGGAAATGAACACCAGATGTTTCGAAAGAATGTCCTTTATCACGCAGAATTGGCTGGGAACAAAAGGAGAGAGGAGGGTGCAAAAGATGGCGAAGTTGACTCTGAAAACATTCGGAGTAGGGAACAAGATTTTCTGTTTGCTTGTGCAACTTTAAACATTTTTCTCCTCCCCCCTCCTCCCTCCCTCCAAAAAACCCTTCTTGGTTATTTCTTATGGCATATACGCTTTTAGAAAACATATCACCAGGCATGGGGAAATTGACATACCCCTCGGCTGTTTCGCTTTATGCTTGATTTGTTTGGATTGTATGATTGTTTCTTAATAAGGGTTTTAAATATTGTTTTTAATATTGGATTTGTATTTTGTATTGTCTGTTGTGGACAACTCCGAGTCCCCGGAAAGGGGTGGCATACAAATCTAATAAATTATTATTGTTGTTGTTGTTGTTGTTGTTGTTGTTGTTGTTGTTGTTGTTATATTCCTGATTATAACTTTTTCAGACATATTATTAGGACTCTCATCTAATGATTAGGACTAATTATTAGGACTACCATATATCTGTCTGTCTGTCTATTTATCTATCATTTATATCTATCTATTTATCTATCTATCATTTATATCTATCTGTTTATCTATCTATCATCTATCATTTATTTATATTTATTTATCTATCTATCATATATGTCTATCTATCTATCATTTATATCTATCTATCTATCCATCCATCCATTTACAGCAGAGGTCTCCAAACTTGACAACTTTAAGGTTTGCTGACTTCAACTCCCAGAATTCTCCAGCCAGCACAGCTGGCTGGAGAATTCTGGGAGTTGAAGTCCACAAATCTTAAAATTGCCTGGCTTGGGGACCCCTGATCTACAGAATAACAAACTTAGAAGGGACCTTAGAGATCTTCTATCCCACCCCTCCTCAAGCAGGAGATCCTATATTATTTCAGACAATGGCTGCCCAATCTCTGCTTTAAAACCTCCAGTGTTTCTTAAAAACCTCCACAACTTCCAAAGGCAAGGAACTCCACCAATTAGTTGTTCTCACTGATCGGACATTTCTCCTTAATTCCACGTGGCATACAAATCTAATAAATGATGATGATGATGATGATGATGATGATGATGATGATGCACATAGACAACATCTTCACAAACCTGGGCAAGGGAGACATCCGGTTTCTGTTCGCTTTGTTGAGATAACAATCCAGGCAAAGTAGTTTGCAACCGCCATCATATTTTTTGACTTGGTTTGTGTGTGTGGTGTATTCTCTGCTCATCTCACGTATTCGCAGAAATGCAAGCGACGGCTGCCATGAACCTCCCACCGTCCTCCTTCCTCAGCCACTCCAGAAAGTGTTTATTGTGGCTGGACCCTTTTCTAAGAGGTGTCCGAAACATCTGAACGGATCTCGGTGTGATCATGGTTCACAGACACCCACCAGCATTTGGACGGAATGCGTAGTTGCTAGAAATATAAACTGGAGACTTTGCATTTGTCTGGAGAAAGAAAAACCTTGAAACACCACTCGATTTTGGTTGGAAGCTTGACAGCTGTAGGTGAGGGAGACTTTGACCCAATCCATCATTGTTTCCTCAATGAAATGCACAAGTTGAAAGTAGGATCCAAGTGGCCTCCAGGAAGGACGTCTTCGTGATGTCAAAGCTCCGCCCATGGAATTCCCTATTGGGATTCCTCACCTCCTTTCCAGCCTCCAGATCGGCCGAAACCGATGACACCAATCGCAAAAACGGTGCTCCTTCGAGTGGCGCCACCCGGCTGTAACCTTCTGAAACAGCCAGGCACTTCTCGGCGGCCTCTGGAACCCGAACCCGAACCCGAACTTCCGGGTTCGGCATTCAGGAGAATGCCGAGAAGCCCCCTGGCTGTTTCAGAAGGTGACAGCCGGGAGGGCGGCGCTTCTCGGCGGCCTCCCGAACCCGAACACGAAAAGTTTGGGTTCGGGTTCAGGAGAACGCCGAGAAGCCCCCCAGCTGTTTTAAAAGGTGACAGCTGGGCGGCGGCGCCCAGTGGAGCGCCCTTTTGCGGGTTTTTTCCCCTTTGCACGCATTAATCGCTTTTACATTGTTTCCTATGGGAAACAATGTTTCATCTTATGAACTTTTCACCTTACGAACCTACTTCCGGAACCAATTAAGTTTGTAATACGAGGTATTACTGTATTTATTTATTTATTTTGTCCAATACAAAATACACATTGAAAAGAAAGATATGTAATAATATAAGTAAAGAAAAGAATAAGAGAAAAGATATAAAAGTATAGGTGAACATATTTGAAAGGAAGAAAAGATAAATGAGATAAGGAGAGACAATTGGACAGGGGACGGAAGGCACACTGGTGCACTTATGCACTAAATTTACTAAATGTATACCCAATATAACTCTCATTGTGCAATGGACAAAATCAATAAATAAAATAAAATAAATCTGCATTTTGATCATATGATCACGGGAATGCTATAACAGCCATAAGTGTGGAAAATAGATATAAGTCACTTTTTCAGTGTTGTTTTAACTTCGAAAGGTCATGGAACCATCTCTTGTAAAATGAGGATTATCTTTATCATCCAGCCAGTTTGATGACTTTGATCTAGATTAAATTTAGGTGGAAGCAAACTGTAGCAATCCTATCCTTTCCCAGTCAATTGGTAAACTACAGATTAAATTGATTGAATTGGTTGGTTGGTTGGTTGGTTGGTTGGTTGGTTGGTTGGTTGGTTGGTTGGTTTTATATTTGAGAAATTTATATTGTGTGAGAGAGATATCTTTATTAAACTGATTGTTACAAGTTGGCCCTATTCACGGAAGGGATAAAACTGGGTCTGCCTGAACTATTTCAAAGCCCAATGCTATTTCAAGAGTTGACAGAGTTATAATTTTGCAGCTGTTTTTTTTTTTTAATCCCCGCTGAAGTCTTTAGAGGAATGGATGCTGGACCATCTTACTTTTTAAAAAAATAGTACATCCTTTTGGCTAGGAAATGTTGCTCAATTTAGATATTTATAAATTCCCTCCATAGTTAAACCGCTAAGCATCGGCAAAGGCTTGTTGGCCAAGGCCCTTCATTCTGATATTTACTTACCATACTAAGGCCAAGAGAATAATTTTCTTCAGTAAACTTCCATAATGTATTTTTTTTCCCCAATTCTTTCCATGGGCAATCTAAATTTAAATAGTCCAGACAAGATTTTCTATTTTGCTTTGGGGTTTTTTTAATGATTTTTCATTACCCTTCTCTAACTTATTCCAATTCCTCTGAACACTCTTAAAGTGTTGTCCCCAAAACTCAATGGTATACTTAAAGTCAGGGCTCTCCAAAATTGGCAACTTCAAGACTTGTGGACTTCAATTCCCAGAATTCCTCAGCCTGCTGGGGAATTCTGGGAGTTGAAGTCCACATATCTAAACCTAGTCAGGATTGAAAAACATGGGACTAAATGAAAACCTTTGTTCTTCTGTCTGTTAAACTTCATTTTGTTACCTCAAGGTTTTTTTAAAAAAAAATTGATTTGATTCCTCCTTTTTTTGTTTTCTTTAAACACTGTGGAAAAGTGTTAAAACACTCCGCAGTTTGCATTGGTTGCCGATCAATTTCCGGTCACAATTCAAAGTGTTGGTTATGACCTATATAGCCCTTCATGGCATCGGACCAGAATATCTCCGGGACCGCCTTCTGCCGCACGAATCCCAGCGACCGGTTAGGTCCCACAGAGTTGGCCTTCTCCGGGTCCCATCGACTAAACAATGTCATTTGGCGGGACCCAGGAGAAGAGCCTTCTCTGTGGTGGCCCCGACCCTCTGGAACCAGCTCCCCCCAGATATCAGAGTTGCCCCCACCCTCCTTGCCTTTCGCAAGCTCCTTAAAACCCACCTCTATCATCAGGCATGGGGGAATTGAAAATTTTTTCTCCCTTCCCCCTAGGCTTATAGAATTTATACATGGTATGCTTGTTGGTATGATTGGTCTCTTAAATTGGGGTTTTTTTAGATTACTTTTTAATATTAGATTTGTTACATTGTTTTCTTCATTGTTGTTAGCCGCCCCGAGTCTTCCGAGAGGGGCAGCATACAAATCTAAATAAACTAAACTAAACAAACTAAACTAAACTTGTTCTTCCCACCTCTATCTATGTCAGGGTGCCCAACTACCGTGTTTCCCCAAAAGTAAGACAGTGTCTTACTTTCTTTTTATCCCCAAAAGCCCCACTATGTCTTACTTTCAGGGTATGTCTTATATTGTTAAAGGGGCACTGACAGCTAAAAAAACTGTGTAAAATGTGTTTTTTTTAGTGTATATGCATTTTACCTTCTGTGACGGGCGGGGGGGGAGGTTTCTTTGGAGTAGGGACGTGCCCGAGTAAATTTGCAGAGGCGGCAATGACAAGTGCAGGGGACGACGCGGTGACGTATGGAGAGGGGGACGGCGCAGGCGTGGGCAGGAGGCGGCGCTCATTTAGATCAGACGGAGGCGGCAGACGCGGTGATGTATGGAGGGGGGGGACATGGGCAGGAGGCGGCGCGCAGCTAGATGAGAGGGAGGTGGCAATACCCCCGTATTTCCCCGAAAGTAAGACATATGTTTTACCTTCTGTGATGGGGGGGGAGGTTTCTTTGGAGTAGGGACGTGCCCGAGTAAATTTGCAGAGGCGGCAGTGACAAGTGCAGGGGATGGCGCGGCAACGTATGGAGAGAGGGACGGTGTGGACGTGGGCAGGAGGCGGCGCGCAGCTAGATGAGAGGGAGGTGGCAATACCCCCCGTGTTTCCCCGAAAGTAAGACATATGTCTTACTTTCGGGGTACGGCTTATATTAGCCGACCCCCCTGAAACCCCCGATACGTCTTACAATTGGGGGTGTCTTACTATCGGGGAAACAGGGTATGAGTGGGCTACTTTCAGTCTGAGCGTTGCATTAGGGTCACACGCCAATACATTGGAGAAGACCAAGACAAGAAATGAATAGGTCAAGACCAAAACTAAGTTTGATTTTAAAAGAATTAAACCTGAATTAACAATATAATTAACAATAAATATAATTAACAATAAAGGGGGACACAGTAGCTCAGTGGCTAAGATGCTGAGCTTATTGATCAGAAAGTTTGGCAGTTCAGCAGTTCGAATCCCTAGCACCGCATTACAGAGTGAGCTCACATTACTATCCAAGAAATTTCTTCAGAACTAAAAAAAAGCTTATTTGGATGAGAAGTGAATTTAAAAAAACAATAACAAATTGCCTTTTGGAATCTTCATAGACGCTGCCATAAGATGCACTACCATTTTGCTTCCAACAGAAGGGTGGGAGAAACAGGTTAGTTGGTTGGTTGGTTGGTTGGTTGGTTGGTTGGTTGGTTGGTTGGTTGGTTGGTTGGTTGGTTGGTTGGTTAGTTAGTTAGTTAGTTAGTTATCTATTTATTTATTTACTTACTTACTTGTTTGGTTTGGTTTGGTTTGGTTTGGTTTGGTTTGGTTTGGTTTGGTTTGGTTTGGTTTGGTTTGGTTTGGTTCGGTTCGCTTTGATTTGATTTTTATGCCACCCTTCTCCTTAGACTCAGGGCAGCTTACAACATGTTAGCAATAGCACTTTTTAAAAAACAGAGCCAGCCTATTGCCCCCACAATCTGGGTCCTCATTTTACCCACCTCGAAAGGATGGAAGGCTGAGTCAACCTTGAGCCGGTGATGAGATTTGAACCCCTGACCTACACATCTACAGTCAGCTTCAGTGGCCTGCAGTACAGAACTCTACCTGCTGCGCCACCCCAGCTCATTATATATGTATGTATTCCTCATCAAATGGGCTTCTTCTCTGCCCACCTACCTCTTTGTAGACTCATTTTATCTTCACACTTACAGAAGCCAATCCATATAGGAATAAATCATATACTGTAAACCAAGGCATAATCAATGTATTGTCATCTGTGAACTTTGCCAATAGAATTTACCAGGAAAACACAGTCTGGCAAACGGAGTGTACATATAGAATTAATTTTTTTTCAATATATTTTTATTGGTTTTGCACATTGAAATTAACATAAACAAACATAAAACAGTGCACATATAGAATTAAATATAATAAACCTTGAGGAGCATAACTGTGCATGTTCTTTTTTTCAACTCTCTTGGTAAATGTGGATTAAATCCAGAGTTATAAATAAGTTTAGTATGACATTTATTGCTTGTCAGAATTCTTGCTGTCATCACAGTTAACCCCCCTGAGGGAACTTCTGGAAAAGTGTTTCTCAAACTCTCCACACCTGTGGGCTACTCATACATGCAGGGAAATATGGAGACCACCCAATTAAACAAACACCCCTCCCCATGCTTTCATCTTCAAAAGTATGGGAGTTCATGGGTTTTTGGCAAATAAAATGGTTGTGTATGCCCTCTATTTAAAAAAATATAACCCTCAAAAGTAAGTTCCTCCCCCCCCCCCAAGTTGTAATACAAAATAAAATATGGTAGACACCTGTGGAATACTGGTGGTCTATAGGCCCTATTTTGAAAATGGCTGATATTTGATTTTTTTTTTTTAAAACAACACACACACCTCTGTGCAGGTGAAACTAGTACTACCATAACAATCTTTTGACATGTGATGGTCATAAAGTACAGTGGTACCTCTACTTAAGAACTTTTCTAGATAAGAACCAGGTGTTCGAGATTTTTTTGCATCTTCTTAAGAACCATTATCTACTTAAGAACCCGAGCCAGGAAAAATTTCCCAGGAAATTTGAGAGCGGCACGAAAGCCCAGTGAGTTTCCTGCCATTTCCCCTTTAATCCTGGCCATCTCGGGCTTTTCTGGGCTGCCAGAGGAGCCTTTCAGTGGCGCTTAAGGAGGCTTTGGCAGTCCAGAGCAAACAAAGCATTTTCCTTTCTCCGGGCTCTTGGAAAGGGAATAAACCTCTGCCAGTGCCCAGAGAAAAGAAATGCTCCCTTTGCTCTGGGCAGCGACTGTCCTCCTCCTCTTCTTCCTCCTCCTCCTCCCACCCAAATTCTGAGCTTTTGTTTCTTTCCTAATGGGTTTGCACACATTATTTGCTTCTACATTGATTCCTATGGGAAAAATTGCTTCTACTTACAAACTTTTCTATTTAAGAATCTGGTCACGGAACGAATTAAGTTCTTAACTAGAGTTATCTGCAAGCTAAAACTAGCTGTGGAATTTCTCTTCGCTTACAACTATTCTCAATTCTTTGTCGCAAGCGTTGTCCATTTTCTCGTCTTTTAGATGCGCTACCTTTAAAAACATCTTTAAATTATGTGCTTATGTTTAGCTGCATTTATCATATCTGTTTATATGGCAATTTTAGAATACTGCATTCCAAGGATATGTTGTGCATGGCAAAAGATATACATTAAGAATAAATTAATTATCCATCCCTCCTGTTGTGACATATTTATCCACAGCTAAGGCTACCAGATCTGGGCTACCACATCTGGATCTACCACATATGTATCCATTTATGCCTGCCATTCTTTTTACAAGTTTAAAAAAGCCCTGTATATATTATAAAAACATCTGTAAAACTGCTGTTTTTATAACATATACTGTAAAACTGTACGTTATTTTGGAAGGGTGTTAATAATATATGAACCGGCCAATGAATGTCATTTAACTGATCATCCCTCACTTCTGCTAATTCTTTGTTGATCCCCAGCTATGAGTATCAACCCACAACCGGATAAATGTAAAATTCACTTCTGAATAAACAGGCAGAGGGTTTCTATCATTAATTTTCCCTTTTTTTGCTCAATGCTCTTTTTGAAATGTTTGAAACGAATCTGCGTGTAAGCAACACAGACAGCTGTGGGAGGGAAAGAGCTCATAAATCTTGCCAGCCCACCTCCGAATGGCAATTCAAAACAGCTCTTTGATTTTTCTTTCCATCATATGTTATGGCTATATCACTTGGAACACCACACTACTCAATATATTTAGACTTCACTCCTTCCTTCTGCAGAGATTGCCCTTGGTTCACTTTCTTAACAAAGAGTTCTATTCTATTCTATTCTAGGATTGGTTCTGCAATCCAACAAGACAGGCACAGACTTCAGAGGATAATTAGAACTGGAGAAAAAACAATTACTATCAACCTGCCTTCCATTGAGGACATGTATACAGCACGAGTCAAAAAGAGGGCAGGGAAAATATTTACTGACCCCTGGCATCCTGGATACAAACTGCTTCAACTCCTACCCTCAAAATGACTCTGTAGAGCATTGCACAGCAGAACAACTAGACACAAGAACAGTTTTTTCCTGAACGCCATCACTCTGCTAAACGAATAATTCCCTCAACACTGTCAAACTATTTACTAAATCTGCACTACTATTAATCTTCTCGTCATTCCCATCACCCATCTCCTCCCACTGTATTTACAGCTGGTCCTCAACTTGCAATCACCTTTGAGCCCCCCAATTTCTTTTGCTAAGCAAGACAGCTGTTAGGTGAATCTTGCCCCATTTTACCATCTTTCAAGACAGTTGTTAAGTGAACCACTGTGTGTGTTAGGTTAGTTACATGCAGGGAAGGGCTAGCAAAATGTTTACTACCCCACTGTGGGCGTGGCTTATGCAGGACGCCCTGCATTTTCTTTCAACATCAAGCCACTCCCACCTGGTCACATGACCGGCAATCCACACCCACAAAATAAGCCACGCCTACAGTGTGGTAGTTCAAAGGTTTGCAGCCCTTCACTGCAACAGTTGTAGAATAAGCATACTGTTCAGTGATGGACTGAAGGTTCCATAGGAAAGTGTTCAATTTCCAACTCTAAAGGATACAATAAAAAGACTCCCCATTCTAAGTGCTTCAAATATCATCAGCCTATAGGACAAAACCCTAACAGAAAGCAGAGACAATTATAAGTCGGTTGACAAAGTGCTCCTGTAATAAATGCTGAAGTATCAGAGACTAATATTTTGCCAAGGAACAAATTTTGTCACATTAAAAATTAGATTGCCACTGACATTAAATATTATAACAGAAAGTAAAATGGCTCTAATGGGTGGAGATCCTGAGCGTCTTCTACAAATGGTTTAAATTATTTGCTGGCAAGACACTAAAGCATATCTATTTGAATGCACATGAAGACAGAATTAAATAGGAAACCTAGGGTTTTCCAGACATATTTTTCCAGACAGTATGTCAAATTCCCAGCAATAATTTTTTTAAAGCATTAGAATCATCTGTCCCTTATCTCCCGAAATACATACACATACACAGCCTGTTTTTCATGTGTATATGTATATTATATGTTTATACAGTATAATCATTTTATGGTTTCCTAAAACAATGCATCTTTTTTAGCCAGAAGTGTCAAATTCAAGAACTTTGCACGAAGGATACTATAAAGCACAATTTCTAACCCTTGGCCATTTTAAGAGATATGAACTTCAACTCCCAAAATCACCCCAACCAGCATACTGGTAGGGGAATTCTGGGAATTGAAGTCTACACATCTTCAATGTACTAAAGTTGAGAAACACTCAGGGGTGGACAGCAGGCAGGACGGGGTGGAACACAGTTCCACCAGCGGAAATGAAGATGTATGCGCAGCTCCAGCTGATCGGCATCTGTCACTTCCTGGATTACTGGTCTCTGCTCAGCTCTCCTTTTTTTTCCCCTGCTGCTGCGTCTGCGCTCCTTGCTTTTTTCCTCTTTCCTCCTTCCTGGCCTCGGATGAGCTTCCCTCTCTCCTGCCCAGCTCCCCTCCAGGCTCACGCGGCCACCTCTCGCCTGGGGTGCAAGCAGAAGGCGTGGGTGGAAGCGGCGCTGGCAGTATTTATGCTTCTGGAAGCTCCCATTCACCTAGCTACCCAGCCTGAGGGGGGGGGGACCCAGGAAGGAGAGCACAGGAAGCACAAAACAAATTATCACCCCAGCAAGCGACACTGGTAAGGTTGTAAGTCGAGGACTTAACATTTAATTTGAACTATGGTGATTGTTCAAGCCACTCCCACCTGATCACATGGCCAGCAAGCCACTCCTACCCAGTCACATGACCATTAAGCCACACCAACAAAATAAGCCACATGGCAGTAAAAATTTTGGCTGCCCATTACTGGAAACAGTACAATAGAATAGAAGATGGCTTGCTTCTTTAATAGAAGCAAAGACATTATATTATGGTTGCAACAACTATTTACAAAAGTCCATACGGCAGTGGTGGGTTGCTACTGGCATGGTCCACTGCGCCACTCAAGTAGCGGATCAACAATTGCGCAATTCTGGCATGACGGCTCCGGTCTGTCTTTGCCGGTCCATATGCGTCGTCATGTTCTTTTTGAATGTTCCATGATTTTTGGGTCTCTGAGCATGTGCAGAAGGAAAATTGTCCCTCTGCATATGCACAGAAGCAAAATCGCGTTAGGGACATGCGTGAGTGTGAGTGTAGTAAGAGTGCATGCAGGTGAAACTTCACAATACGCACACAGCACACTGGTAGAAAAAGGTAAGCAACCCACCCTTGGTCCATAGACTATCAACAGTGCACTCAAACAACAAAGAGGAGACCACATCCATATTTTCATGCACTTTTGTTGATTTTCGAGAAGGTGTGGATTTGCAAAATGATATGAAATTAATTCATTCAGCAAATTAGAAGCCATTTAAACCAAAATTCATTAACTATATACAATGGTACCTCTACTTATGAATTTAATTTGTTCCGTGACCAGGTACTTAAGTAGAAAAGTTTGTAAGAAGAAGCAATTTTTCCCATAGGAATCAATGAAAAAGCAAATAATGTGTGAGATTGGGGAAACCACAGGGAGGGTGGAGGCCCTGTTTCCTCCCAGGAGATTCCTAGAGAGGCCCCACGGAGGTGTCTCCCCACCTTTTCCAGCCCTGTTTCTTCCCAGGAGATTCCTAGACAGGCCCCACAGAGACTTCTCCCTGCCTTTTCCAGTTACAGTTTCAGAGGCTTGGGTTTGTAAGTGGAAAATGGTTCTTGAGAAGAGGCAAAAAAATCTTGAACACCCGGTTCTTATCTAGAAAAGTTCATAAGTAGATGCGTCCTTAGGTAGAAGTACCACTGTATTGTCTAGCTGGTGGTTTCCTTATAAATTAAGCTAATTAAGCATTTGTGTTACTTTCCTTTTCAGGAATTATTATTATTATCTATAAAGCTGCATATTTCTTAGTAACCATTCATGCTAAAAGCCCAATGTTATATATAGATGTGACTTTCTTTATGCAAAATAATGGAGACTTTTACTACAATGTTAGATGTTTAATTTAAATATTAGTCTTGCATGTTGATAGTGTCCAAATCCTAATATGTTCACTTAAGAGCATATTAGCACCCTATTAAACACTTTTAAAATGTTAGGCTTGGGTTTTTTTAAAAAAAATCTAAAACAAACACTGCTTGCACTGAAAGCAGGTAATAATATGCTGTGGTCAAGAATGTACAGAATTCAAAGAATAGCACAAGAAGCTATAAGGATAGGAAATCAGCATTAAGGTTAATACTGGACACAACCAGTTAAAAATTTAGCTTCTCTCTTATCCTCCATAATGCATAGAATTTGGTTGCATTATATCATCATGAAATTCCATATTTTTCCATTCCTGTTAATTTAGAACAGTTGGAATGCATAAAAAATATATTTTGTGGCAAGTAAATATTCTTTTAGTAAATGGAAGATCACTTCCCATAAGCCCTTCGAAATAGTCCAGATAAGCATAAATCATGAATTCTAAGGCTATATTTATATAAACTTGCAACTCTGAAAGTATTTTTCCCTTCCTTTACTGTTATTTTCCAGAAAACTAGGGAGGGTCCGTTCTAAAAATGTTTTTACATTGTCACTGGGCTGAGATATCTTTTCCATGATGGTTGACCAGTCTTTCTCCTGTCTCCCAAGTTCATTCCAACATACCATTACACTCCAGTAGGCAGCCTGTCCCAAACTGGATCTCCTCTGCAGTTGTGAAATTCAGCTCCCACAATTTCCAAATCAATGTGGCCTTTGCTGTGAATTCTGGGAGTTGAGGTCCACACATTTTATTTTATTTATTTATTATTAGAGTTGGAAGGGACCTTGCGGGTCATCAAGTCCAACTCCTTGCTCAACACCTACACCACCCCAATGGTCCCTCTACTTATGAATTTAATTTGTTCCGTGACCAGGTACTTAAGTAGAAAAGTTTGTAAGAAGAAGCAATTTTTCGCATAGGAATCAATGAAAAAGCAAATAATGTGTGCGATTGGGGAAACCACAGGGAGGGTGGAGGCCCTGTTTCCTCCCAGGAGATTCCTAGAGAGGCCTCACTCAGTCCAATTTCCTTTTGAATGTGTCAAGTGATGGGGTGTTCACAACCTCTGCTGGCAGGCTGTTCCACTGGTTGATCGCTCTCACCGTCAGAAAGTTCTTCCTTATTTCCAGGTTGAATCTCTCCTTGGTCAGTTTCCAGCCGTTGCTCCTGATCTGGCCCTCTGGTGCGTGGAAAATAGTATGACCCCTTCCTCTCTGTGGCAACCCCTCAAATATCTGTCCCAGCTCCTGCCCCAAGGAATGTGCAGGTGGATGTGGGGGAAACATCCACATGCCGCAGGCCTGTTTTGCTCCCGATGGAATCTGCCGACGAAGCCTCCTCTGACCAACGAAGCGTGAGTGACAGGGAAGAGGGGAGTTTGGCAGACAGCCCAGGAGGAGATCAATCATCTGTATCATCTTTGGATTCTGAACAAGAATTAATGACACATCCACACATGCGTAAAGTGATGCATAGGAGACAACAACTAAAGGATTATTACAAGAGAAAATGAGGCCAACTGTGGTTGGGTGGGGCTGCTGTAATTAGTGCTACAGATAAAAGTGCCACCTGGTGTTTTAGCCTCATGGCAGTTTATCTGATTCAGTGTTTCGTCAAGATCGTGGTTTTTGTGCTGTTCAAGATTGTGTGTGGACTCTCTGGACTTTAGAATTGGACTCAATTTCCCAGTTATTGGGTGAGCAATTGGACTGCATTTCACTTGTGCCTTGTGTGTACCAGAAAATCCCTTTGACATTTAAAAAGGGAGCTGTTTCTGTTTTTCTGTTTATAAAAAATTTTGGGTTTTCCTTTTATCATGTGGTGTGTGTCTTCCTGGACTAATTACCCTGTAATTACGGGCGGTTGAAACACACCGTCAGAACATCAACCTTGAGTCAAAGACCCCAAAAAACCATCAACTGACACGTTATGAGGCATATTGTCATCAGGCATGGGGGAACTGAGACATTTCCCCCGGGCATATACAATTTATGAATGGTATGTCTGTCTGTATGTATGTTTGTTTAGAAAATGGGTTTTTTTTTAATATTTTTAAACTGTAATTTAGATTTGTTGTAAATTGTTTCACTTTGTTGTGAGCCGCCCCGAGTCTGCGGAGAGGGGCGGCATACAAATCTAAATAAATAAATGAATGAATGAATGAATGAATGAATGAATGAATGAATAAATAAATAAATAAATAAATAAATAAATAAATAAATAAATATGCAGTTTCAGGTTAAATTCTTCAGGGTAGATCAATCCTTCAGTGTGGGCTGGTCTTATGGAAGGTTTGGTGTTTTGTTTTGGGGTTTTTTTTAATAGAGTTGCTCCCAGCTGTGATTTCCCCATGTTCAATTTCTTTATTTTTTTTTTAAAAAAATCTATTTGCTTGGTGTTGCTATGGCGACACAGATGGTAAGAATTAGAAATACAGCCACTGGAGACATTCACCATTGTGGCCTTCTATAATATTCATTTCTCTCTAAATATTCAACACTCTCCTGTATTTATTTTATTGGGAGGGTCAAAAATGGAAGCATATACTCAGGTTCAACATGCAATGCTTAAGTTCCAGATTTCTCATTATTTAGTATGCATTTAAAGAAGACCAGAGCACACAGTCTGCCAAATTTCACCCGAAATCAAGATGAACTTAGAGTTGTCGGTCATTTCTTCTTCCGGGACCTTTTCACCCTAACCAGTGCTACAACCTTTTGTCATTGTATTGCAAGCCATAAAAGATGGCTCTTAAAAGAAATTTATTCCCAGTACAGCTAAGGACAGAATGAATACTAGCCATAAACACAGCAGGCCAAGCCCGCCACCCACCCTTCAAAAACATCTGCTGGGGATTATATGTATTTATTTTATTAGATATGAGATGAGTAATAACCTTTGTTCTTCTCTATTCTTTAAATGTTCTGCATTTTTTCCAGGAGCAAGCCTTTCACAGGGATGGTGCCTCTGGGGGGGCAAAAAAGTTTCCAAGAATGCATTTTTGACTATATGATGCAGCGGAACATGTATTGGAGAATTCAAACACTCTTTATTTTTTAATGTTTTTATATGATTGAAAGAATAATCAATTAATAAACTACCTTGTTTTCCATAGCGGCATTACAGGTGTCTTCACTATAAGCCTCCTGTTTAAGGTCATTTTAAAATACTGCAGAAAAGACTAAAGACCTTTTGATATTTTATAGACTTTGTAAATATATATATATATATATTATTGATTTTTTAACAAGGTTAATATACACACAACATAAAACAGTGCATAGTGAAAAAAAATGTCCACCACCCCGACACACACACATACCCCACCACCATATCAGGGGTATTTCTTATATAAACCACTATAAGCCAAGAGCAAATTCTCTATTTACCTATTATAGAGTGATTCCAATTTATTTCTTGTAGGTTGGTCTTGGATTCTACTTGTCATATATCTTCTTACTTTGTCCCACCATCCCATCAGTTGTTTCAGTTCAGTTTCATTATCCAAATTTATCCTTTTATCCATCATTTCAAATTGAATATGGTCCACCATGTACCTATACCAATTTTGCATTGTCCATTTTGTCGCATCCTTCCAACCCAAAAATATTACCGCCTGAGCGCTTTCTATTGCTGCTTGCTTTTTTTCTCTAAATTCTCCCATCGCATTGCTTTTAACTAATACTGCCAGATATTTTATAGACTTAACAAAGTACTATAAATGAAACTTTCTCTGCTCCTTCTAACCTATTTTTAGATACAGTGATACCTCTATTTACAAACACCTCTACTTACGAACCTTTCTAGATAAGAACCAAGTGTTCAAGCTTTTTTTTGCCTCTTCTCAAGAACCATTTTCCACTTACAAACCCGAGCCTCCGAAACTCTAACTGGAAAAGGCAGGGAGAAGCCTCCATGGGGCCTCTCTAGGAATCTAGCCTCCACCCTCCCTGTGGTTTCGCACACATTATTTGCTTTTACATTGATTCCTATAGGAAAAATTGCTTCTTCTTACAAACTTTTCTACTTAAGAACCTGGTCATGGAACTAATTAAGTGTATTTTTATTTCAGAATTTCATTTAGAAGCCTTGAAGGAGAACTTGAAGGACTGCTCCACAAACCAAAATGTGAGTCCAATCACACTTGGCCAATAAAGAATATTCAATTCTATTTTTCTCTTTCCTAGAACCGAGAGAGAATGACTGGTGCAAAGTCATCCTTTCACCTGGTGTCTAGTCTGTGGCCTTTAACCACTGCACCAAAGTGGCTCTCAAAAGAAATCAACCATGTTAATAAAAGCATCCAATTGAAAAAAGGGTCACTAATAAAATCACTAGTGCCATTAATTGGGGAGTCATGTTGCCTTATTGCAAATGAGGCATTCAAACTTTAAGCTGTTCCTGGCAAGGAATCCATCCATTAAGAAAGAACAAAATAGTTGAAATAAAAAGCTTGGTGAGAAAACTATCTTACTCCCAAATCTATAAAAATTCAGCCATCCCAAAATTTTATTTTTAGGGTCCCTTTTTGTCTAACTTTCCTGCCATGTTTGAGCCAAAATCTCAAACAAACAATTTTATTTTTTTATTTATTTTTATTTATTTATTTTGCCCAATACACAATAAGGGTTTTAGTGGGTATATATCTATATACACATAGTAAAAATACATGATGAAGGTTATAGAGGAGATACTCATAGTAAAATATATCTAAGAAATAATAGGAAAGAAGATATAATAATAGAACCTATCAATGAAAGAATAGAAGAAGAGATATAGGAATAGAAGAAAGATATAGGAGATATAGGAGAGCAATAGGACAGGAGACGGAAGGCACTTTAGTGCACTTGTATTCGCCCCTTACTGACCTCTTAGGAATCTGGATAGGTCAACCGTAGATAATCTAAGGGTAAAGTGTTGGGGGTTTGGGGATGACACTATGGAGTCCGGTAATGAGTTCCATGCTTCGACAACTCGGTTATTGTCCATCAATACTCTGATGGAGCATTTTAAATTAAAGCTGGTTAAAGTCACTTTCATTCCTACCTGTAGAATTTCAGAACTTGCTTAGAAAAACCATTGGCAGGTTGGTTTCCCTTCTGAACACAGAAGTTGGGGGTTTGGGGCTGTGAGATTTCTTAGCCAGGATTTCTTCATTATTAAGGGAATGCAAAGTGAACCGTCTCCTTCTCAAAGATGGTGGGGCATTGCATTTTAACAGTTCTCTTAAACCAGTGTTTTTCAACCAGTGTGCCGTGGCACACTAGTGTGCCGCGAGACATGGTCAGGTGTGCCGCGAAGCTCAGAGAGAAAGAAAGCAAGAGAGAGAGAAAGAAAGACAGAAAGAAAGCAAGAGAGAGAGAAAGCAAGAGAGAAAGAAAGAGAGAGAGAAAGAAAACAAGAGAGAAAGAAAGCAAGAGAGAAAGAGAAGAAGAGAAAGAAAGAGAGGGAGAAAGAGAGAGAGAAAGAAAACAAGAGAGAAAGAAAGCAAGAGAGAAAGAGAAGAAGAGAAAGAAAGAGAGGGAGAAAGAGAGAGAAAGAAAGCAAGAGAGAGAGGGGGGGAAGGAGAGAGAGAGAAAGACATAGAGGGACGTAGGGAGGGAGAGAGAAAGAGAGCAAAAAAGAGAGGAAGGAAGAGAAAGAAAGAGGGAGAGAGGGAGAGAGGGAGAGAGAAAGAAAGAGGAAGGAAGGGAGAAAAAGAAGGAGGGAGAAAGGAATAGAGCGAAAGGGAGGAAGAGAGAGAGAGAATTTTTTTGTCCAAACTTTTTTTAGCCCCCCCCCCCCCGGTTCAATGTGCCCCAGGGTTTTGTAAATGTAAAAAATGTGCCGCGGCTCAAAAAAGGTTGAAAATCACTGTCTTAAACTATTTAAGGTATTATTGCAGGTTTTTTAAAAAAAATAAACATAGGACATGGGGAAAAGCCTGGGACTGTAGGAAGTTAAACAGTTACAACCAACATCAATGCTTTCGTGTCAAACAAGAAATGATCAAAAAGCAAGCATACTTTTGTCGATAATAATACCAGGTTTTGTTTATGAAAGTGGGTAAATATTTAAGGAAGCAATTCGGTTTCCTATATTTAGAATTCTTCAGAAATGAACACTTTCTGCTGAAGTGGTGTACTAGGGGGGTCATCCAAAGCAGGAAGCAAATCAGGTTCTAAGGCAAAAATACTAAATTCCAGTCTTTGTACTCACAATGTCTATTCTTCAGAGTTTAGTCTCTCTGGAGATGTGCTGTTCCCACTGATGAATCACATTTAGGTGTAAAATATGTACTCTATGAAAATGTGGAGATCCTGGAGCTTTCATCTTTGGCCCTATCTCGGTGTTGGGCTGTGGAAGTTCAGTAGAATGTCCTCAACTCAATAGATAGAGAATAAAATAAAAGCTGCCATGTAGGGGAAAGTTGTTTGTTTGTTTGTTTGTTTGTGTGTGTGTGTGTGTGTGTTTATTTATTTAGAATTATTAGCTAGGCTAATTATTCCTCCCTCCCCAGATATGATGAACAGTCTATCACCTCAATTCTTCTATCCAGTTCCACATATATAATAAGATACTGCACTGTGAACAAGCAGTGGAGCACAGAACCAGACTACAACGAAGAATATTTGCAATGGATTTTCCCGATATCTTTTCCCAGAAGGAAACGTTGAGGAAAGGTCACGGCCAAGGCTGCAAAACAAGGAATAGGGAGGCTGATCCTTGTTTCCCAATTTGATGAGATTGGTAGTATTTAATACCGGGATGTTTTCAGTGTAACATAAAAGGAGTCTTCCCTATATACAGTGGTACCTCTACCTAAGAACGCAAGATTTTTTTTGCCTCTTCTCAAGAACCATTTTCCACTTACAAACCTGAGCCTCCAAAACTGTAACTGGAAAAGGCAGGGAGAAGCCTCCGTAGAGCCTCGCTAGGAATCTCCTTGAAGGAAACAGGGCCAGAAAAGGGGGAGAAGCCTCCGTGGGGCCCCTCTAGGAATCTCCTGGGAGGAAACAGGGACAGAAAAGGGGGAGAAGCCTCCGTGGGGCCCCTCTAGGAATCTCCTGGGAGGAAACAGGGCCGGAAATGCATGGTGAAGCCTCCTTGGGGTCCCTCTACGATTTTCCTGGAAGGAAACAGGGCCGGAAAAGGCGGGGAGAAACCTCTGTGGGGCCTCTCTAGGAATCTCCTGGGAGGAAACAGGGCCTCCACCCTCCCTGGTTTTCCCAATCGCACGCATTATTTGCTTTTACATTGATTCCTATGGGAAAAATCACTTCTTCTTACAAACCTTTCTACTTAAGAACCTGGTCACAAAATGAATTAAGTTCCTAAGTAGAGGTACCACTGTATCAGAGTCTGTAATCTTAATCCAAAATTCCTCTTCTCTACTGTCCTAATTTATGTGTGCCATGAAACACAAATTCAAAGGTTGCATTGTACACATTCACCGATTTGGGAAGAGACTCCGAAATTCATTTTTTTAAAATTTTGACGATGTGTTGGATAAGAACATCCTTACCAAGCTAGCACGTACTCAATTTTTGACACCTCTCAACCTTCTGGTGGAGTTCTTTCTTTTGTATTTAGCTGTACATCCTGTTCGGGAACTGAGATTTTTATCCCACGGAGCCTCCCTCATTGTTATGGAGTGTTCTTTTCTTTGCACTGTTCGGGAGATGGTACAGCTATTCCAAAGGCCTCTTCGTTTTTAAAATATCAGCCTCTTCCAATACCAACAGCTGTGTCAACTCACCTAACCGAAAATGTCATTTCCAATTAAAGCAACTGTCCTGAATTGAAAATGCCCCTTTCCTGTCTCTCCACCCAAAAAACCATAACCATGGATGGGCATTCCACTTCCTCAGGATAAGCACTCCACCTGAATAAAACACTCAGCTTCCTACTTCCTCCCAACCCAGTCCCATTTCCTGTATGGAAGATATCTAGTTTCTAGCCCTGCCTAATGATTTTGCTTTTGGACCATATGTATGGTGTTAAATATGCGCTGAGGTAAATGGAAATAGTTGAAATGGTTGCTGTGTTCTGATTGGCTAAGAGTTTGACAACAGGATTTTAGCGGGAAAAATAAAGTGTAAAAGGAGCGCACTGGCACTGTTTATTCCAGTCACGTTCTTACTTGAAGTCACTTGCCAAAAAGAGCTTTGCTGTCCTTTCCAATAAAAGAGCTTAAAGAACCAACTGTCTTAGTATTTTTCATATAGCTTTCACAATTTGTAATAAATGAATGGCATTAAAAGACCCTCACCAATCTATCTACACGTCCTTTGAATCTTCACCAATCTACCGATATTTATTTATTTATTTGTTTATTATTTAGATTTGTATGCCGCCCCTCTCCGCAGACTCGGGGCGGCTCACAACAAATACGTCAGAGTCAAAGTCTTTATTGTCGTTGTTCATCATGTATACCAGTGTTTTTCAACCAGTGTGCCGTGAGACATGGTCAGGTGTGCCATGGGGAAATTAAACATGGGTCCCCAAACTACGGCCTGCATGCCGGATACGGCCCGCGGAGGCCATTCATCCGGCTCGCTGCCAGCCACCTCCATCCGAACATAAACATTCCCCTCACAATCCCTCCAGCTATCAGCGATAGGAAGAGTGGAAGCACAGGGAACACTGACCAATCACCTTCTAGGATTCATCCTGACCACTAGCGATGAACCAATAGCAGGCTGCCTCTCATCCACACCCAGGAAGGTCCCCGATCGGGCTGCCGCGCAATTGTCATTGTGTGGCCATGGCCAGTAGTTGAACTCCACCTCAGAGCACCCAAATTTGCACTGAAAGATGTTGTAAGAAAATGCATAAGCCACGCCCACAGTGTGGTAGTAAAAATTTCGGTAGCCCTTCACTGGCTGTAAATGCTGTTTCTGATTAATAACAAACAAACTTGCAGTGTTGAGATAACAAAATAATTAGCCTTTGAGGTGTGTATAGACTGACTGTGTGAATGCAGGTTACACAAAATCAAACCCTGATCTTCCAAGAACTTCCCTGCTTCAATTTTCTACTCATAGTCTTCAGATTATATTATAGTTTGTTAAAATGTGAAACAAAAAGGACCAAATATTTCTTAAACAGAAGAAATCAATATTAGGAACTGTTCTGCCGGGCTCTCTGGTAGGAACCTCCCGAAAATTCAAGGGTACAAATTGCAGACACACACACGTTTGAAAATTCAAAACAATGTTCTTTATCACAAAATTCAAAATAAACTAAGCACTCTTTTTGTATTGCAAAGAGCACTCGTCCCAAAACAACCGGGTAATCTGTACAATTTCCCTTAAACAGTCATTAAGTACTTAGCTAGCAGCTGTGAAGAAACTTCATACCCCTTCTTCCAACGAAGTCACACACACACACACACACACACACACATACACATGTTGCTCTGCTTTGGTTTCAAAGGCGTGAAAAATCAACAAAGTCCAGAAAACAGCAACACACGATTCCTGAAGAACTGCAATCAGATACTCTTCCACAATAGCCAAACCCACAAGCTGCTATTTATAGCAGCAGCCCTAATTACTGGAGCCCCACCCAACCACAAGTGGCCTCATTTTCTCTTGTAGTAATCCTTCAGTTCTTGTCTCCTATGCATCACTCTACGCATGCGTGGATGTGTCATTAATTCTTGTTCAGAATCCAAGGATGGTACAGATGATTGATCTCCTCCTGGGCTGTCTGCCAAACTCCCCTCTTCCCTGTCACTCACACTTCCTTGGTCAGAGGAGGCTTCGTCGGCAGATTCCATCTGGAGCAAAACAGGCCTGCAGCATGTGGGTGTCTCCCCCACATCCACCTGCACATTCCTTGGGGCAGGAGCTGGGGCAGAGCCAACCACAACAGGAACATTCATTGTGGCTCACTTTCAGATCAGAAGTGCTAGAGATGCTATCAAAGAGAGGTTGCAAAGAACACATATTTGCATTTATTGTTAATTTGTAACTAGTTTTTATTTTATTTTTAATTAACTGAGTTCACACAATGTATTAAAGTAGGGGAACTGTTCTGTCAGGCTCTCTGGTAGACTCCTCCTGAAAATTCACAGGTACAAATTTCAGACACACACACGTTTGAAAATTCAAAACAATGTTCTTTATAATGAAAATTCACTTAAACTAAGCCCTGTTTTGGTATAGCAAAGAGCACTCGTCTCCAAACAAACTGGTAATTTGTACAAGTCCCTTATCAGTTCTGTGATACATAGCTTGCAGCTGTGAGGCAATTCACAGTCCTTCTTCTTTCACAAAGTGAAACACACTTTGCTCTGGTTTAGTTTCAAAGCAGGGAAAAATCAGCACACAAAAGGTCAAAGTCAGTAAAGCAGTCACGAAACACAACGATCAGATAATCCTCCACAATGGCCAAACCCACAGGCTGCTATTTATAGCAGCCTCTCTAATTACCACAGCCCCACCCAACCACAGGTGGCCTCATTTTCTTTGATAACAATCTCTCAGTTGTTGCTGCCTATGCATCGCTCTCCACATGCGTGGCTGTATCATTAACTCTTGTTCTGAATCCAAGGAGGAGCTAGATAATTGATCTCCTTCTGAGCTGTCTGCCACACTCTCCTCCTCCCTGTCACTCATGTCTTCTTGGTCAGAGGAGCCTTCATCAGCAGATTCCACCGGGGGCAAAACAGGCCTGCAGCATGTGGATGTCTCTCCCACATCCACAGTCCTTGGGGCAGGAGCTGGGCCGGAGCTAACCACAACAAGAACAAAACTCATAATTTACTTGTGGCATAGCAGCCCATCACCGCAGAGCCTACAGGTCACATTTTGGTGGCAGGATTTTGAACTCTTTTATAAGTGAAGATAAGAGCAATTGACCTTTTACAGATCTCCTGCTTTCATTTGCTCTTAAACAGCATCTCAAAAATAATACTAAATAGGCCAATATCCTGCAAATGTCAAAGCGTTATAAGAAGCCTTCTACAAACATTGAGAAGGTTAGCAGACAAATTGGCATTCAGCCATATTCTAAACATTGCCTTCCTGATATCCAGACCAAAAAAAAGTTTCTTTTTATTTACTCTGTTAGGGAAACCAGCTAACTATCATTTATTCAATAAACCATAATGAAACAAATAAGAAAATTAGCACAATGTACAACCTAGGATCTGAGATTTTCCTGGAGTTTACAAAGGAAACACTTAGAATTCGATCTAGGAAATAAAACAAGGAGCTGGGAAGCATCCGAAAAGTAAATATCCTTTAAAATATTTATGTTCGAATGTTTAAGTCTTTGTGGGCATCCATGGAAATTCCACCCTTACACAGAAGTTTAATTTTTCTTTGCATTGTAACTGAACGTGTTTTGTCTTTAATTCTTTCCCAAGATATCTTGCATTCCATAAATGGCGAGCAGTTTGCCAACTGCTCCAAGTCCCACAAGAAGGCTGCATACCAGTTTTAAAATAAGCTTCCCTGAAAACTTTAGCAACAGTTCTGTGGCTTGCAGTTCTACCATTTCCAGATTTGCAGAGCACTTTTTGCAAATGATAAACAGTGTCTTTGCTGCCAATCCTCCCTCTCTCCCGCCTTTTCATCTGGGTAAAATATTTAAATATTGCTTACCAATGCAATGGGGTGGGGGAGAAACAGCTGAACTAAAGATGCAACGTGTGATGTTCCCAAGGGACATTTTGCATTCTCGTGGATGAACAAGCCTCTCCTTCAGCAGCAATGATAGTACAGTCTCAAGACAAAATAGAGTATTGGACTCTATTCATTCAAAATGTTCAGGGGTTTTTTTTTTTGCCAAAGTTGCAGAGGCCATAGAGCTAGGAAAGTCATATTTATCTATCTATCTATCTATCTATCTATCTATCTATCTATCTATCTATCTACCTACCTACCTACCTTGTTTGTTTGTTTGTTTGTTTGCTTGTTTACTTACTTACTTACTTACTTACTTACTTACTTACTTACTTACTTTCTTACTTACTTTCTTACTTACTTACTTACTTACTTACTTACTTACTTACTTACTTACTTACTTACTTACTTACTTACTTACTTTCTTACTTACCGGTGGAAACTGCTGATGAAGGCTCCTCTGACCAAGAAGACATGAGTGACAGGGAGGAGGAGAATGTGGCAGACAGCTCAGAAGGAGATCAATTATCTAGCTCCTCCTTGGATTCAGAACAAGAGTTAATGATACAGCCACGCATGCGGAGATCAATGCATAGGCAACAACAACTGAGAGATTATTATCAAAGAAAATGAGGCCACCTGTAGTTGGGTGGGGCTGTGGTAATTAGTGAGGCTGCTAGAAATGGCAGCCTGTGGGTTTGGCCATTGTGGAGGATTATCTGATCGTTGTATTTTGTGACTGCTTTACTGACTTTGACCTTTTGTGTGCTGATTTTTCCCTGCTTTGAAACTAAACCAGAGCAAAGTGTGTTTCACTTTGTGAAAGAAGAAGGACTGTGAATTACCTCACAGCTGCAAGCTAAGTATCACAGAACTGATAAGGGACTTGTACAAATTACCAGTTTGTTTGGGAGGAGTCTACAAGAGAGCCTGACAGAACAGGGATGATGCAATGAAAAATGGTCACACTTCATTTTGCCATTTGTAATTTTGAAGGGTCACTAAACAAAAGGTTGTAAGTTGGGGACTCTCTGTATAGACTTGTCTGCTGCTGCAAATGAATAGCTTGGCTAACAAGACCATTAGAACTTGGAAAGGAAAAAAGTAACAAATGTATAATTAGTAATAATAATAATAATTGGAGTGAAAGAGTAAAAAAGGATATTTCTTGGTGATAATAAGAAAATAAGTAAAAAAAAACAAGTAAGATCGATGTATATGACTTGTCAATAAAAATATGCTAAAAATAGCTAGGTAATAGGTTGTGAGCACAACAAGAAATGTAAAACAGATTTGCTACACAAATGTCCAATGTTTTAAAATGCTTTTTGTCTTTTTGTGTTATGTATATATGTTTATAAATAAAACTTTTTCAAAGTTAAAAAAAGAACTTTTCTTATTTATACTTTACTGGTTTTATAAACTTGAAAGGGGAAAACTAGCTCCACCTTCTGGGGTTAGGTTTGCATGATAGTTACTTTCAGTACCATGGGCTTTGCAAATGCTGGACCTCACATCTTTGGAGTGTCCCAAACATCTGGAGAACATACAGCATTTTGGCTGGTTTGTTCCCTATAATAACTAATTCATAGGGTTGCTGAAATTTCTGTTAGAAGATGAGAATGAAAGAGATGGTGGAGATAATTCTTTTCTTTTCTTTTAGAAAAAGGCAGCTTTCAAGGTCATTTCTATTTTACAAAAGCTTAGTTGGTGTCATTTTGATTATCATGGTTTCTTGCCCCAAATCCTAGGAATTAGAATCGGAGGAAAGCACAAGCACAGGAAATCCCTGTTGCTACTCTTCTACGGCTGGGGAGGGAAGATTGTGTGCCTGCGTGAGAACAATCTCAGCAACAAGATTTGTGACCTAAGCAACGAAAAAGCAGGTTTTATGTACAGTACAGTGATACCTCGTCTTACAAATGCCTTATCATACAAACTTTTCGAGATATAAACCCAGGGTTTAAGATTTTTTTGCCTCTTCTTACAAACTATTTTCACCTCACAAACCCACCACCGCCGCTGGGATGCCCCACCTCTGGACTTCCGTTGCCAGCGAAGCACCCATTTTTGCGCTGCTGGGATTTCCCTGAGGCTCCACTCCATGGGAAACCCCACCTCCGGACTTCCGTGTTTTTGTGATGCTGCAGAGGAATCCCAGCAGTGCAAAAATGGGCACTTTGCTGGCAACGGAAGTCCGGAAGTGGGGTTTCCCAGCGAGGGGAGCCTCAGTGAAATCACAGCATTGCAAAAACACAGAGGTCCGGAGGTGGGGTTTTGAGGACTTCGGTGTTTTTGCAATGCTGCGATTTCACTGATGCTCCCTTCACTGGGAAACCTCACCTCCGGACTTCCATTGCCAGCGTAGCGCTCGTTTTTGCAATGCTGGGATTCCCCTGCAGCATCACAAAAACACAGAAATCTGGAGGTGGGGTTTCCCATGGAGAGGAGCCTCAGGAGAATCCCAGCAGCGCAAAAACGGGCACTTCGGCTGGCAAAAGGAGTGAATTTTGAGCTTGCACGCATTAATCTCTTTTCCATTGATTCCTCTGGGAAACATTGTTTCATCTTACAAACTTTTCACCTTAAGAACCTCAACCCGGAGCCAAATAAGTTTGTAAGACAAGGTATCACTGTATATCATAAAAGAGTGAATGAAAGAAAATGCGTTAAAGACATAGGCAAAGCCTAGTGCCGAGCTAACTACATTACACCAGGAAGGACTATATCCCATCAGCATGAGCAAAGTGGGTGGGGGAGAGCCAAAAGGAACCAACTTCACATTAGTAATCCCATCATCTTTTGGCTGTGGCGAGGAGGGCGTTTGCCCAGGTTCACCTGGTGCACCAGTTGCAGCCCTATTTGGACAGGGAGTCATTGCTCACAGTCGCTCATGCCCTCATCACCTCGAGGTTCGACTACTGCAACACTCTCTACATGGGGCTACCTTTGAAAAGTGTTCGGAAACTTCAGATCATGCAGAATACAGCCGCGAGAGCTATCGTGGGGCTTCCCAGATTCGCCCACGTCTCTCCAACACTCCGTGGCTTGTATTGGCTGCCAATCATCTCTCAGCTGTGGTGAGGGGGGCGTTTGCCCAGGTTCGCCTGGTGCACCAGTTGCGGCCCTACCTGGACCGGGACTCATTGCTCACAGTCACTCATGCCCTCATCACCTCGAGGTTCGACTACTGTAATGCTCTCTACATGGGGCTACCTTTGAAAAGTGTTCGGAAACTTCAGATCGTGCAGAATGCAGCTGCGAGAGCAGTCATGGGCTTACCCAGGTATGCCCATGTTTCACCATCACTCCGCAGCCTGCATTGGCTGCCGATCAGTTTCCGGTCACAATTCAAAGTGTTGGTTATGACCTTTAAAGCCCTTCATGGCACTGGACCAGAATATCTCCGAGACCGCCTTCTGCCGCACGAATCCCAGCGACCGATTAGGTCCCACAGAGTGGGCCTCCTCCGGGTCCCGTCAACTAAACAATGCCGGTTGGCGGGCCCCAGGGGGAGAGCCTTCTCTGTGGCGGCACCGGCTTTCTGGAACCAACTCCCCCCGGAGATCAGGACTGCCCCTACTCTTCCTGCCTTCCGTAAACTCCTCAAAACCCACCTTTGCCGTCAGGCATGGGGAAACTAAACATCTTCCCCTGGGCACGTTGAATTTATATATGGTATGCTTGTGTGTGTGTGTATGTTAGTATAGGGGTTTTTCTTAAATTTATAATATTTTAATTAATTGGATTAATGTATTGGATTGTCTTTTCACTTGTTGTGAGCCGCCCCGAGTTTTCGGAGAGGGGCGGCATACAAATCCAAATAATAAATAAATAATAAATAAAATCAGTTGCCGGTCGCAATTCAAAGTGTTGGTAATGACCTTTAAAGCCCTACATGGCATCAGACCAGAATACCTCCGGAACCGCCTTTTACCGCACGAATCCCAGCGGCCGATAAGGTCCCACAGAGTTGGCCTTCTCCGGATCCCATCGACTAAACAATGTCGTTTGGCAGGCCCCAGGGGAAGAGCCTTCTCTGTGGCAGCCCCAGCCCTCTGGAATCAACTCCCCCCCAGAGATTCGAATTGTCCCCATCCTCCTTGCCTTTCACAAGCCCCGCTGGCCTACGGAACCCACCGAAAAGTCCTACCGGATCCCATTCTTTTAAAAAATATCTTTATTGGTTATTTTCATTGATAAAAACAAGACGACAAAGAAAGAAAGCATACATACATTAAGTAACTTTGGTATCAGAACTTAAAGTGGATACCTGCTATATAGCAGGATATATTTTTTTATTTGCAGCTTATTCATTTGCAACCATTTCAATTCCTACTTCCTAATACACGTTCGTCTCCTTAGATTATCAATATCTATTTCTCTATATTTCCTTTCGTTTCAACTATATTTCCTCCGTGGTATAACGGTTCATTAAAGCAACTATATTTACATTTGACAACAGTAGATAATGTATTTTCTCTCCATTTTTCTCCATTTTCGTTTGAGTGTGTATTCCCAATTGAGATTTTAGTTATTTGTATAAAACATTTTTTTGGTTATCCAGACATACCACCTGTCCCAAGTACAGTGGTACCTCGACATACGAGTTTAATTCGTGCCAGAGCCGAGCTCGTATGTCGATCAATTCGTATCTCGAATAAATGCATTTAGATTTGGCTTTTCACGCCGAGATAACTGGAAAAAATGGAATTCTTGCGCCACCTAGTGGACGCTCGGCTCGTATCCCGAATTTGAGCTCAGGTGTCGAACAGAAATTTTGCTCACGTCTCAGCTCGTAACTTGGAATACTCGCATGTGGAGCAGCTCGTATCTAGAGGTACTACTGTATTGTGGAATTCCTTGTTATCTTTATCCTGTAGTTCTTGAGTAAGCTTAGTCGATCCCATTCTTACTGGGTGGGGGCCATTAATGTTCATCATGCAGAGGTGTGCGTAGACGTGTCGGGAGTGCATGCACCCGCACGAGCCTCGGGATCTCAGTATCAGTAGGAAAAGGTAACTGGAGCCCTTCACTGAAGATGAAGTTTTGCTCACTTTCCAGTCACTTATGTGGTCAGTTCCTAATCTGCCATGGACCAGTGTTGGGCTCCAGCTACTCACCCTGGATGACATAGAAACATAGAAACATAGAAGACTGACGGCAGAAAAAGACCTCATGGTCCATCTAGTCTGCCCTTATACTATTTCCTGTATTTTATCTTAGGATCGATATATGTTTATCCCAGGCATGTTTAAATTCAGTTACTGTGGATTTACCAACCACGACTGCTGGAAGTTTGTTCCAAGGATCTACTACTCTTTCAGTAAAATAATATTTTCTCACATTGCTTTTGATCTTTCCCCCAGCTAACTTCAGATTGTGTCCCCTTGTTCTTGTGTTCACTTTCCTATTAAAAACACTTCCCTCCTGAACCTTATTGAACCCTTTAACATATTTAAATGTTTCAATCATGTCCCCCCCTTTCCCTTCTGTCCTCCAGACTATACAGATTGAGTTCATGAAGTCTTTCCTGATACGTTTTATGCTTAAGACCTTCCACCATTCTTGTAGCCCGTCTTTGGACCCGTTCAATTTTGTCAATATCTTTTTGTAGGTGAGGTCTCCAGAACTGAACACAGTATTCCAAATGTGGTCTCACCAGCGCTCTATATAAGGGGATCACAATCTCCCTCTTCCTGCTTGTTATACCTCTAGCTATGCAGCCAAGCATCCTACTTGCTTTTCCTACCACTCGACCACACTGCTCACCCATTTTGAGACTGTCAGAAATCACAACCCCTAAATCCTTCTCTTCTGAAGTTTTTGCTAACACAGAACTGCCAATGCATAATAAATTTATTGTCATTGTCAAAACAACGAATTGTCTTTGGCAACGAAAGTCGTGTGACACCCAGAATCTGTGTTACATATTACATATTTGATTTAATAAATATGATTTATTAAAAAAAATAAATGCCAGAATGACTAAGTGAAGCATTCCTCCTGAGCTGTCTCTGCTTTTCCTTTATTTTTATTTATTTCCTCCTGTGGACTGTTTTAAAAACAAAAGAATTAGTTTTCCTTATCTTGCATGCAACAGTTTAGCCTTGTTTGGATGGCTATAACCTTTATTTATTGCTGTTTACAAAGAAGCCGGAAAGCTAGCTGGCCAATTCCATTTCATCAAAATGAGGGAGATTGTACAGCCATGATTGTCTGCATACTCCGAAGAGCCGATAAATATAATAAATGCTAATGGAGGCTTAGTGAGTGGTACGAACCCAGTCAGATGGATAACAGAATAATGGAGTTGAAAGAGACCTTTGAGGTCTTCTAGCCCAACCCCTTATTCAGGCAGGAAACCTTATATCAGTGGTCCTCAAAACTCTGCAGCTTGGTGGCCCAGCTGGGGGGAGAGGGAGAAGAGTGGAACCGGGCTGTGCAGGCAATGGGCCGGCATGCCTGCACACATAAGTGCACACCAACTTGTTGTTCATGCAAAGCCAGCTGCAACCGTGTGCCACGCATGGCCTTATTTCAAAGAGGCCATGCCTGAATAATGGGCTGTGCCCCAGAGGTTGGAGACCCCAGTGGTAGGATTGAAAAATTTTAGCAATCAGTTTTCTGCCCGGTTGCTGGGTGGGTGTGGCCATGGGGGTGTGGCCTACAGGGCCTCCTGCATCATGGTAAGGGGGGCATTTTCACACACACCCCAGGACCCAGAGGGTTTCCTCAAACCTCTGGGAGAGCGAAAATGGCCTGCCCCAGATTCAGGAGGCCCTCCAGAGGCCGAAAACAGGCTAACAGTGTTGTGTTTGGGCCTGGGCCAGCCGTTGCTCCCACAGATGGGAGAGACGCGGCACAAAGTGAATGTGAAAGCCTGGCTGACAGCCAGGAAGATTTGGCAGACAGCCAGGAAGATGTGGCAGACAGCCAGGAGGATTCAGCAGACAGCCCAGGGGATTTGGCCTGCAGTCCCTCAGACAGTCTTTCCTCCCTCAGTTCGTCTGCAGATCAATATATTGATCTACGTAGCCGAAGAGCTATGCAAAGAAGGGATCGCTTTAAGGAGTATTACAAATCATTATAGGAGCACCTGGGCTGGGTGTGGTTCCCTTAATGAGGGCTAAAGAGATAAAAGGGAACAAGGGCCAAGGCAAACTGTGGCTGTTTATCTGTGTTGCTTTGTGGTTCCTGCTTCGAAGTTTCTGTGCAGTTGGAGTTTTCAATCCAGCTTTTTCAGACAAGTGGGAGGTGAAAACTCTGGGACTTGCTGTTTGCTTCAAAGATTCAAAAGGACTCCTGAAACGTCTTTGCTCATTCCAGGTTGTCTTTGTTTGCTTTTTCCTGTGTTTTTTTGTATGCGGCTGAAGTAAGCCTTGCATTGTTTTCGGACATTAAGAACTGTTTTTTGAGTAAGCTATTTTTGTTTATCTAATACAAGTTTGCTAATTAGCAGAGCACGTGTGTGTTTGATTTCTTTTCATTGGACTATTCCGCATTGCCGAGCCAGTCAGGCAGAACAAACAGTACTTCTGGTAGGCCTCTTTTTCGCCCTCCCCAGGCTCCAAAGCCTCCTGGAAGACAAAAATGGCCTCCCCAGTCTCCAGAGACCCTCCAGAGGCCACAAACAGGCCCGTTTCTGGACTTCCAGTACTTCTGGCCCTGCACTTACCTGGCATCTAAAACGGACTGCATTGAGACTCGTGGGAGGGGAGAGGGGAGGTGGGTAGGGCCAGCCAGTCCTTGCAACTACCTGTTCCATGAACCAAATGTAAAATTAACACTGTATATATCTTTATATCATGGCAAACAAAACTGGATGCAGTATTCCAAGCGTATCCTTACCAAGGCATTATAAAAGGGTAATAGAATTTCATGTGATCTTGATTCTATCCCTCTATTAATGCATTCAGCAGTGTTGTTTTAGAGAAAAGGGTCAGTGCTACTTAGATAAAGACCAGGATGCCATTACAATTCTTTTTTCAAAGCGTTTAATCTCCACTTTTTTAAAAGTCATTTCAAACATATTAATATATCTTTCCACTGCTTTTTGCTTTTGGAAGAATGCTCAGAAGATTTTTATGTAGTTTTTGTATAGCTTAAGACATACTGCATTAATATGTAACTATATTTTTATGTTCTTATATTTTTTTGACCTTATGGACCCCCCTTTCCCTTCCCCTTTTTAATATTTGAAATTTAATAAACTATTTTTTTTAAATATATATTTTTATGAAAGGGACTATGGACTATGAAAATAATCAAATAATCAAAGCGGTGATATATAATAGCTTTCCAAAATCAGAATAGCACAATTCAACAGTGGAAGAGAGTGATCAGCATCCAAGTCAGGCATTTGCCACTGTAACTTGGTTAGTCTGAAAGCCGCAGGACCTTCTCGCCTGCTTTTTCTTGCGACAAACCCAGCTACTCCCCTGAAAACTGTCTAAACAGGAAGCCTGACTAAAATAAATGAGGCCTAAGTGGAATCAATCATGCTGTTTTTGAAAAGCACTAAGTAAGCAATTTTAAGCTCACTAAATTACAGCGCATTTAAAAATGACTGGCTAAGTGTCCGCCTGGCAAACTCGCACGGCTGTTGAAATTGCTTAACTCAAAGGAACCCTGCATTGGTTTCCTCCTTCTGCCTCTTGCCATTTTCTGTGCTTTGCTTTGCTTTCTCCTTTCTTTATTCCAAATTTCAAATAGTTTTCTTCCATCCCTTAATTCGTTCCGGGACCAGGTTCTTAAGTAGAAAAGTTTGTAAGAAGAAGGAATTTTTCCCATAGGAATCAATGTAAAAGCAAATAATGCGTGCAATTGGAGAAACCACAGGGAGGGTGGAGGCCCCATTTCCTGCCAGGAGATTCCTAGAGAGGCCTCATGGAGGCTTCTCCCTGCCTGAAAAATCCGGGGACGGAATAAAGCCGAAAACAAAATGGAGACCACATGCACAGTGCCAGAAACTTGGCTTCTGTGCATGTTCAGAAGGGGAAAAAAAATAATTAAAAAATGGCGACACCCACAGACTAGCACCAACAGAACCAGGTCAGTGATGTCATTATGTGATGTAATTATGACATCACCAGCAGATCGCTACCGTTTCAGGCAAACCAGCCCGAACCAGGAGAAACACACCCCTCCCTCCAGAACTATTGTTCTTCTCTTTCTCTTCCCTTCGACCTATTTTAATAAAATTATAAAGTCCGTGACCGTAGTATGCACCCCAAAGCAAGAATTAAAGCTTTAACCACAGAAGAACAAGCGTAAATAATACAGCCATTGTTCTGAGGACGTTCTGAACCAGTCCTTTGGATTAAACAGTAGTCTCATGTAACACGGTGTTTTGTCTACTTTTTGCTGCCTTTTCTACAGCACTGCAATCAATATATTCATCAGTGGCCTTTTCTCAGCCTAGGAGCATGATTGCCAGCTGTCTGGATGTCAGCTGTCAGTTCCAGGTCGGCCTAATCTCCAACAATGTAAAAATCTTCTTTCTGGCTTGAAGAAGATCTCTGGAATTAATGCCTCCTCACAATGTAGCATACCTGGGAATTAGAACACTTTTCCTTAAAGTTCGGTTTGTGGTTGTTTTGCCCTTGTAAGGAGCAGCATTAAATTCATTACAATGCAGTTTTTGCTCAACTTAATACGACCATCATTGAGCCCAAATGGATGTTGTTAAGTGGGACACTTGTTAAGTGAGTTTTGCCAAATTTTATGACCTGTCTTGCTGCCGTTGTTAAGTGAATCAACTGTAGTTGATAAGTTAGTAACATGGTTGTTAAAATAAGCTGCCTTATTTTAAGCTGGAGAATTAA